>NC_056731.1:464720631-464815631 GCF_019279795.1 Protopterus annectens
TTTGAAGTAGCTCATGGACACTGTGCATGAGACAGCCCACATCCCAGATTGTGTCTCTTAACATTTTGGCGGGAAACTTATTAAAAACTAGTGACAAACATTCATTTAGCAGTGTAAATGCATCTAAACATGACAAAACCTTCACAATGCATTCTACAGGTTATTACAGACTCTATGTAAGTGAAATCAAGCCCAAAATTATTAATAAGTAACAAAACTCAACATTTTTGTCCCAACTCAACTCCTATGCAAATCTTATTATTTACTGTGTCTATATGATCAAAAGCATTTCTATATATTAATAAAGAAAAGAAAAGAGAGTAAAAAGTAAAAGGGTGTAAGGCAGAAATAAAAAAAAATGTTAAGAGAAAGCTATAAGAAGTATATACCATAGAATGTTAATTGCTGTTTACATTAATAGAGTTAAAAATAAAACATATTATTTACTATTATTTAGTTCTAATTAATATTAGTTAATGCATGACAGATTATTTACAAACAAGCATAAGCAGTGTAATCAAGAAAGTATAATTAGGAATAGCATTTGAAGAACATATAAACTTTTAAAGGAAAAAAATGTATCAAATTACTGACCTTATTTTTCCTCTTCAGAAAGAGAAACAAGTTAAATCACAGCTTGTCATTAAATCTCCAGATATTTTGACTAGTTATGAAACAAAACATTTCTTTGCACACAGAGAATAACTTTGATTAAATCTTTTTCAAAATATTTGTTGCTTCTTGGAAATGCAGGAACTATATTTAAAAAGATTAATAATAAAATAAAATGATGAGAGAGAAAAAAAAACCTAGTACAAATCATTTGTTTTTAGTCTCTTCTTCTTCTCTGAAGTCTTCCACGAAGTTTCAGTTGCCAGTCTCTTTAACGAAGGACTAGCCCATTCCATTTCTTCTATTTTTCCAAAATCTTATTTTTTGATAAACAGTAAAGCAGAGTCTAAGTCATCGAAAATTTTAGGACCATCAGGAAGGAAGATTTTAAGCTTGGCAGGAAACAGAAGGTATGTTTTAAACTGTGCTTTTTAAGCTCCCTTATTAGTGGCCGAAAAACTTTTCTTTTAGCTAATACCATGGCAGAATAGTCATTGTCTAAACGCACAGTTGTTTCATTAATCTTAACAGGAGCTTTAGCCCAAGCAGATTTAAGAACCATCTCTTTATGAAAAGATGATAGAAATCTAACTATAACTGATCTAGGATAGTTTTTGTTAGAGTTAGTATTAGCTATAGATCTATGTGCTCTTTCGATACCAAAAGAGAATGCTTCTGGTAAATCTAAAGTTTTAGGGAGCCATGTTGTTAAAAAGAAGTAATATTGTTACCTTCAATATTTTCTGGCAGTCCAAAAATCCTAATGTTATTGCGCCTAGATCTATTTTCCAGGTCATCCAGCTTTGTTTGTAAATGTGCATTTTGTTTCAGCAGAAACTCAATGTTGATTTCCTCTTCTTGTATTCTATTTTCCATGTCATTCACAGCTTCTTCTATGCCTGTCATCTGGATCTTCTGTTGTTGCAGGTCCATATGTAACAAGTCTATTTGTTTTGTAGTTTTTTCTATGAAAGTGTCTATTTTAGTATCCATTTTATCCATCTTAGCAGTAAGTTGCTGGACTATAATTATCAGAGACTGAAGTTCTTTCTTGATGCTGGAGTCTTGAAAATTTGTCTTACTGGAACTCATTTCAGACTGATAAACTGACAGGAAAATTTCCAAAGTAATTTCTGACAGGAATATTATTAAGATTTCCTTTCTTTTTTAGATATAGTTCAAGAACTATATAAAACAAACATATTTAGAAAGAAAATTACTTCAAAAATTAATTTTTTAAGTAATTAATTCCTGTCGATGTAATGAAATTGGTGGAGCTGAAGAAATCTGCTGCTATCCTGTGTTCATCCTTGGCCACGCCCCCGTTTGTGGCCTTTTTTGAAGAGACTTGAAGAAGGTTCGAGGGTAAGGTTAGATGGAAGTGAATTCCAGGTTTTACCAACAAAGTTGGCAAACAGGGAGTCGCTGGATGAGTTAATGGCTTTGTGGGTATGGACCAACAGTTTATTTATTCTCACAACCCTCCCTCCTTGCCCCCTGGCTATACTCCTGGTAGACTGAATAACACAATTGGTATTCAGCAGGACCATATAGCCTCAGAGAGTATTCCTTCTCAGTCTGATACTAATTCATGCTCGTATGTATGGGTATAGATATACACGGTCGTGTGTGTGTGTGTGTGTGTGTGTGTGTGTGTGTGTGTGTGTGTGTGTGTGTGTGTGTGTGTGTGTGTATGTATATATATATATATATATATATATATACACATATATATACATATGTAGACGTTGCTACTCTACAAGTTCTTCCATGTGCTGCTGAGGGTAAACAAGATCTGAGGTAATTATGGGGTTATATAATGTGTAAAGAATGAGTCCCATGAGCTTGAAGACCTCGAGCTGGAGAAATGGCCAAGACTGATCCAACACTTCGGGTCTGACCCACAAGTGAGAATAAAGGATGAGATGGACAACACACTTGGAACATTATGGTAAGAACATAACTTCTTTTTTTTGTTTAGTACTTGCATATTTGTACAAGTATGAAGGACTAATTCCATTTTCATAGCTTCCTCTGAGGCTAGAAAATACTATTTCACTTGAGGGACTTTGTTCTGCTGTACCATTCTTAAGATTTCTTATAAATTCTAATTAGCAGAACATCATTGATTATGCAAGTTTTTTCTTATCGCACCAATGCCTGCAATTGAGGACATAAGGTTTTGAGTCCAGCAACATTCTTTTTGCTGTCTTTGCAGGAAGTCATTAAATCTTACTCTGTTGTTGCTTTTGTAGTTTCTAAGAATTCTTTTTTCCACATCCGTGACCATCTTCTTGCTAGGTTGGCACTACTATAATTTTTACTTGTGTACCTGTGGCATTTCAAAGACTGCTGCTTCTTGTTTTTTTAATATCAAAGGTCTACCTTGTCATACAAAAAAAAAAATCACGTAGTAACCACCTATGAACCAACGCTGATTTAAGTCTAGTATTTTCTTTAATTATATACAGTTGTATTTAGTGTAGCCCCTGTTGCAGCAGTTTATTGCTTAATGTGGCATTATCCAAAGCAGCCATCTTCCTCCCTTTTCATCTTTATTTCCCCTCTGTGTTCCGAGTTGAAACATATTTAGGCAGGGCGGCCATCTCCTTACATACCTCCTCCTCCCTTTCCTACATCTTCCATTCTCTTCTTTCTGTAATTCTTCTACCAGTCTTGCACCTTTCTCCATTGTCAGTCTCTTTTTTCTTCCATTTCTTGATGATTGCTTTCTTGGCCATTAAGCCCAAAATCCTCACTATCTCCTTCAGCTGGATTTGTACATCTTTGACACTGCCTGTACCCTGAAAGAATATCTGTTTAGTTAACATCACCTGATTATTCATTATACCTGTTGTTTTAGAGTGACCTACTTTAAATTGACCTAAGTTCAGACATGCCGCCAGTCCCCTTGTTTTTTTCATTTCATGGCACCAGCAGCTTGTGTGCCTTTGGCAACGTATATGTATCCTGATGTGTGTAAACACTTAAATGCCAAAAACAGAATTTCCTGAAATGTATTGTTTTTCCTGACATGGTTTTTAGATCCATTGCCAAGACTGGAGAGTTGGAGAGGGTAGCCTAATGGTTAAGGTGTTTGCCTTAAAAGCACAAGGTGCAGGGTTTGAGTCTCACAAGGGATAACTGGCTAGGCTTAAAATGGCTCACAAAAGCAGTTAGCTTAGTACTAATCTATGAATCTATGACTGGCTTTCTTTCTTAATATAGAACATTTCATCCCAGACATTTCTTAATTTGGCTGCTACATCATCCTATAATTAATTTCTGTACTTCAGTCCTTGAGCAAAGTTTTGCTGGACCCTCCAGTTGCCGAATCAAAGCAACAAGTGCAGAATCTACTTTCCACAGCCCAGTCAAGTATCCAGGTGTAGCAGTTAGTGCAGTTGCAATGCTGTAGATGCTTCTTCTAGGGCAGCAGTCACTGGATGTTTTATTTGCAGATATGCATTGCTTCATAGCCAGCCTCAGCCTGAGGATTTCAAGTCGAAACTCTGTCTCCCCCTCGGATAAAGACCTGTTGCATAGCCTTCATTCGGCCAGTCTGCTAAACTCTTTAAGACCAAGATAAGAAGACTATGAAAGATTGCAGGCAGGTTCTACCCTCCTCATATCCTAGGTACCATAGATAGTGTGCATTCTTCCTCAAAGGGCATCCTAGGATAACTCAAAATATGTGAAAAACAGGCTTTAATGTAGAAATAGTCTGTGATGATCTTTGCATCATCCCCTACTTTGACCTCAGCCCCATAACTCCGGTTTCCACAAGACTGTTACTCTACCTGGCTCAGTGTGAAATTACCACAGACAGATTGTCCTGTTCATCATCAAGGATGATTATGCCATATCCTGAAAAAAGCTTTCTCCTCTGAAAGGCATGTCTCTTCTTCCTCATAGGTTCATAGGTAGGTGCTAGGCTATCAGCCCAAGGGCCTACGTAAGCCTAGCCAGCAAGGTTCCATAGCTTACGCCACCCAAGAAAGTTATTTTCCTGTGCCACTGTCCAGCAGAGACACAGAAGTGATCCCCGGGGTGTATTTCCTATCCAGTCATCAAGATTTTTCTTGAAGAGTGCTAATGAAGAACTTTGCTTGACATAGATGGGTAGCTTGTTCCAGAGTATGGGAAGTCTCTGGGACAGGAATCTATCCCTCCAGCATGTCCTGTTTATTGTGGTGACAAGGTTTAGGTCCCTAGAGCGTGTAATAATCGGCTATCTCTGCTCACCCCCATTATTCAGGACCTCTTGAATCCGAGCACAGTTGAAGAAGTTTCAAAACACTTCATAGGAAAAGGATTCTACTTCAGAATCTTCCTAGTGCCACGAAAAGGACAGTGGAGGCGCAGCCTACACCTTTCTCCTCTTAACATTTTCTTGAAAGTACCAACTTTTAAAATGCTCTTTCCCCACTCTCTTGCTTTTCTTTCTCACCCAGGCCTTTCTAGTGTCTAAATCTGAAAGATACCTATTTGCACTTACCTATTCATTCTTCTTGAGGAAATGTCTCAGGTTTTTCTCTGGCTCCTCGCATTTTCATTTTACTGTTCTTGCCACAGCACCAAGGGTGTTAATGTCTAGCTCCAATGCTGGCATTCTGCTGCACACATGGAATTCAGTTTTTTCTGTACGTGGATAATCTGTTGCTCCAAGCTCTCTCTCCAGGAGTCCTTCGGTATCTGCATTTAACTCTAGTTCCTGTCATATCTGAGTTTCACAGTCAACTTCAAAAAGTGCTCACTTGGTTACTATTCAAGATCTGGTGTTCCTGGGTTACAAACTGGACACAAAAAAAAAAATGCCTGCCTTCCTCCCTCTGGAAACAAATTCACAATCTGTCCCAACTTCTTCTGAGATTTCTCTTCTGCATCACACTGCACAACAAGGGAAATTATAAGAACTTTGGGATTCATGGTGGCCACCATTCCTATGCATCCCCCCTAGCCAGACTTCATAAATGGAAAATCCAATGGTACCTGAAATCTGTATGGTCCCAACACTCCCACCCCTTGGACACCGTGATCCCCTTCTCCCTGGTCTCAAAAAGGAGCTGCTTTGGTAGAAGGAACAGGTTGATCTCAACTTGAGACTTCCCTTCACACCACCTCCTCCTCTGCAAGAAGTTCACACAGACACCTCAGACAAGGCTTGGGAGAATGGACAAGATCACACAGAGTGCAGGACAGATGGCAACCACAGCTCCTGAAAGAACATATCAATCTGAAGGAAATTAAGCCTCTTCTGCAATCCAACTTTGATGCTTAAGTTAGTGAATGAGCTGTCCCTCAGACAGGCTGTTCACCTTCCCCAATCCCCAAAATGGAGGGAAAAGAATCTTACATTCTCCGGACAGTCACAGACAACTGAGATTTTACCTGGACAAAACTAAATCCTTCAGGAAGACTAACCAGCTGTTTATATCCTTTGAGCCTTCAGTTGGGTTAGCTGGTCTCCAAACAAACTGTTACACCTTGGATTTCTAAAGCCATCTCTTTCTGCTATTCACACTATGGTAAGTCCCTTGCCCTCCTGCTCAAAAGCTCATTCCACCAGGACAGGGGCTTCCTCAGGAGCTTTTCTCAAAGGAGGAGATGCTAGGTTTGTCTTGGAAGCTGCCACTTGGTGCTGTGTACACCCTTTACCAAACACTATAAAATTGTTGGCTATTCCAATTCCAGTGCTGCTTGACAGCTCATCTGCTTGTTAGCCAACCATGTCTCCTCTCTGTCTCCTTCAGCTGTAAGAGTTATCCATTTGTCTGGAATACTGCATCAGTGATTTCAGTCAGGACATAGTACAGTTGTGTAACAACTTACCATAACAGTAGATATCACACTGATCACTGTTGCAGTACTACTTTCCCTCTTCTGTGGCATACTTCAACCTTCCTCACCCCTTGCTTTAACCTCTACTCTGTTACATGGAATTGGGGGAGTTTACCTAATTATTAGAGCTTCACCCCTTCTAGCTGACCAGTCTCTCTTTCTCAGTAGTCTTCAGGCCATTGGCTTGGAGATGGTCTGGGGTACACACTCTTATGGCCTTCTGTATACCCCTACACTTGACGAGCTTAGGTCATGTGTCGAGCGTACCGCGTCAGGAAGATAAAGCTTTGGTGCCCTAGTTGGAAGTCAGTGGTGAAAACCCATATGTCAGGAAATTTGCAACAATGGTTAGTAGAGCTTCTACTGTTATGGTAGGTTCTTAGACAATTGTACTTTCAGATCCACCCACTGATGACCTGTTATAATCAGTTGCCTGACCACAGCCACTAAGAGCTTCAGGCACAGGAAGAGAGGAAGGGGGACCACAGGCTCCCTGTTTAGCTCCTTTTGTTAGTTGTAAGGTGTTAGAAATGGAGAGATTAGGATAGTTTCACTCATGCATTCATTCCCTTGTAGGTTTTTTTCAGAAAGTCAGTAAATGCCTATAGAATCCTCATCATCCTCAGTACAGAAAATACACAGACTTATTCTACTACAACAAATGCTTTTTCTGCATTTAATTACATAATTTCCACTTCCTCCTTGCGTCTGTGAGTATCTTACATAATTATCATCTGCTTAATTACATTATCACATGTAGGTCTCCCACTCAGTGAATCTGCACTGGTCCAAGTCCACCAATCCTGTCATCAGTTTTCATAGTCATAATTCTGTTAAATCTTATAATCATAGTTTAGGACTGTAATTTGTGTTTAAGATTCGGGCAAGACTAGATTCCTACCTTCTTTATATATCGCCACAGTAATAACTACTTTCCAGGATGCTGCTACATTCTCTGTTTTTAGGGTTTCATTCATCATTCTTTTCCATAGTAGTGCTATTTTTTGCCCTGGCAGTCTCCAAACCTAAACAGGAATCCCATTGGGTCTGTTGTTCTGCCATGATCTGCTGTATCGTCACCTGTGTTAGTTCCTTCCTTTGTAAAGCTACCCCACTCCTTTTGCAACTTGGGGAAATGTAGCCCATCAAAAAAGTTTTGAATGTCCTCTTCCACACTCAACCCCTTCTTTGCTCATGTATAGTCTCTCCTAGTACTTTTTAAAAAAGTCTCCTGAATTTCTTCCAGATTTCTTTTCAGCCCTTTCCCCTAGTTTCTTTTGATTTGAAAAGTCTTTCTTTTTCAGTTGTTTTAATCTAGTTGTTCATTTCTTTAGAGTTTTTGAAGAGGACATATTGCATGTTACTCTTTTTTGGAAGCTTAATCCTCCTCTCTGCCCTCTTTTTGTCTTTTTCCATCTATTTTTGCTTGCAGAGTTCTAAGTTTTTTCAGTTGGTCTTCCCTTTATTATTCAGTGCTTCTGTCTGCACTGCATATGTAGTGCTTTTTCTATCTGTACCATTGCTGTATCATTTTCCCCTGGACTCCTCCTTCCTCCTAAGTGAAGATGCTACTCACCCACTCTCTGTATTATGCTTGCTGTAAGTGATAAACTGGGAAACAGTGTGCTTGCCCAATATACCTTGGCCCCATTCTAACTCTGAGAAGAAAGCGAAGCATGAGCGGAAAAGATAATTGGACAAATAGTTAGCCCTTGTACCAAGTATAAATGATTTCTTTTTTATTTATTTATTTTACATTTGTTTACTGGAAAAGTCTGACTGGACACAAGTCCTTTTTCAGCAGAGGCCCGGGGAGAAAAGCTCCAAGGAATGCAGATATAGTAAATATACAGCATACAGTTATAAAAGATACAGAAGTAAAAGTACAGAAAGAAAATTAGTAAGAACAAAATAATTACAATAAATGATCTACATAAAACTTTGACCTTTGTTCTGATAAGATCTTTACATATATGCGTTGTAGATGTATGATGGGACTCAGAAGTTATACATTATGCACATATAATGGCTGAATTCCGATTGACTGTTTCTATAGGAAAAGTCATTTTTAAAGGTTAAAAACAAATATCAACGTAGTTGTTACAGCAGAAACTCAATTTGTAATTAAGATGACAATAATAAAATAAAATATCATTGAGGTAGGCTACTGTAACTCTAAGTGTACTAGTAACTATCCAGTGGAGGAGCATGAGCAGAGCCACGTCGTTTCAATTAAGTGTCTCTTTAGTAGCTTTTGAAATTGTACTGTGTAGGAGTTGGAGGCAGTTGGGGTTGGTAGTTCTAAATTTTGATCTTCCCTATTCTTGATCACATTTTATACTTAGGTCTATAAAACGTATCATCTTCTCTTTCCTGTCTCATTCTCCAGACATCTACAAGACCACAGACTGTTAAGTTTCTGTTTGTAAATTTGTCTGAATGTTCTTCGTGTTTCACTGTTGCAGTCATCACATTTGGGTTATCCCTGCCAGGGTAGCCCTCAGCCAGCCTGAATACCAGAGGCTTAGTATTTCTGCGTCGGTTGCTGTCGCTTTAGGATTGACGTCAGATCATCATTAGTATAAAGTAAGGCAGCCAACGCCATTACATCAGTCTTTCTTGCCATGGAGCCCGAAGCAGAAGCAGTTTGCACGAGTGCTGGTTGGCCGCTACCTGAGTTTCGTCTTCCGAATTGAAGCTGAAGTTTTCTAAATCTAAGTACCCTGTTGGGGATCCTTTTTTCTTGAACTAACCGATGTCCGAAAAAGTTAACAATTGTCTCACCTGTGGAAAGCAAATACCACACCGAGACTTTCATTCTTACTGCGTCACTTGCTTAGGCCCAAACCACAATGCCCCCCCCCCTCGCTTCTGTGCTTTGTTCAATGCCAGAACTATACGTCATCTGGCCCTTATTGTAGCTAGATAGTTTCGCTTACAGTCCTCGAATTCCGATATGGCTTTGGTAAGCCATCCAACAACAGATCTTCCAAAAAAAACATAAAGATAGATATAGACAGACCGCACAAGTCCAAACCTATCGACGACGTTCCCATTAAGCTAGTCGTTAGTTCTCCGGTCCTCAGTGAGGCGCTTTCGCAGCCACTGATGCCCACTTCTGTGGATATGCAGGCTGCTACCAAGACCTATTTGGCGTCTGGTATGCCGCAAAACTCTTCTTTGACAGACAACTTCTTTCGCGACTACCGTTCTTTCGAAAACTGCCAAGTTTCTTAGGCCAAGGCTACGAACCACACACAAGAAAAAAATGCCTGCCTTCCTCCCTCTGGAAACAAATTCACAATCTGTCCCAACTTCTTCTGAAATTTCTCTTCTGCATCACACTGCACAACAAGGGAAATTATAAGAACTTTGGGATTCATGGTGGCCACCATTCCTATGCATCCCCCCTAGCCAGACTTCATAAATGGAAAATCCAATGGTACCTAAAATCTGTATGGTCCCAACACTCCCACCCCTTGGACACCGTGATCCCCTTCTCCCTGGTCTCAAAAAGGAGCTGCTTTGGTAGAAGGAACAGGTTGATCTCAACTTGAGACTTCCCTTCTCAGGCATCTGCTTTCCTGCCTCAGTCTCAAATGTTTAAAATGGCAGAAGACATTATCATGTTGATCAGGGGAAGCCAAGCTACCCCTTCCAAAAGAAAAAGAGACCTGTCCCCTGTAGTTTTGTCTGAACAGGAGTCCGATTTATTTATTTATATTTGTTTACCGGTAAATTCCAACTGGACGCAGGTCATTTTTCAGCAGATGCCTGGGAAGAAAAGCTCCACATCATGTACATGATAGAGATACAAAGTTTCAGCAATAGTAAACAACATTACAGGTTTTTGGCTTTAACAGGAGTCCGATGGATCTGAGTATGAAGACATACAACCCCTCTCTGCTTATGAGGATTCTGATGCAGAGGATTCCATTCCTTCAGCCTCTCCCCCCAGAGAATTTCTCCTTTGGGGAAACCCTTCATACCTTAAGGGAGCATTTCCAATGGGAAAGTCAGGGCTACCCTCAGTCTAAAAAGAGACCCAGGGAATTCCTAGATCTTCCACAGCACAGACCCTTGGCCATCCCCCCAGTCCTGGATGTTGTGGAGGATGTTTTCCTGGAATCCAGCTTGACTCATGACACCCTCCCTTCTGCACCCAGAAAACCAGACTGGGTCCCTGACTCTCACAAATTTCTTTTTAAAAATCCTACTGCTGACCCCGAGGTAATGTCTCAAGGGCCCAAGGGAATTAAAGCAACCTCTGCTAAGAATTCCACCCTCAAATAGGAATTCCTGAGCACTAGACAGCTGGGATAAAAAAGTATACACCTCTGCTACTCTTGCTATCAGAGCACTAAATTGTCAGTTCCATTTGCTAAAATTTCAGCAACATACTCTAGAATTCCTCAAACAGAAAATGTCTTCTTTTCCTGCTTTTGCAGAATCTAGAAAGTTACAAAAGTTAATGCATTCTACAAGTCAAGTAACTAAACACACCTTCCACTATGGTATTGATGCCCTAGAAGCTTCTTGCAGGCAGCAGTCACGGGTTCTGTCCTTAGAAGGCATGCATGGCTTAAGGAACAGCCCTTGCCAGACCATGTTAAATCAAAATTGTTGGATGCACCCTTGCACAAAGACAACTTATTTGGCACTAAGGCAGAAGAGGTCTTAAAAAGGATGGAAGAAAAAGCAAAATCTATGCAGACAGTTAAGGATTTCTCACAGTTCCAGCCACCCAGGTTCAGCAGGCATTATCCCTCCAAGCACTGGTCCTTTCCTGCTCCCACCAGGTCAGTTTAGCCCAGACCCCAGGGAACCAGACTCCACAGACAACAGTCACAGGAAGTGCAGAGATCTAAGCAGTGGACTACCTCCACTTCAAAACCAGGGAGTTCTAAGCCACGCCCTTATGGTAAGAACTCATAAGGACTCTCTTCCCCCAACCCCTCCCTCTGCCCACCTCCACTTACCCCTAGGAGGAAAACTCTCCTTTCATGAAAACACCTGGGCCACCATTATCAACGACCGCTGGGTTCTCAACATAGTGTCCCAGGGATGCAGATTTTCTTTCCACACCCGTCCAACTCCAAAAAGGTTTCGAGATCTAACTCCAAACCAGTGGGCAGAGGCGCAAAAGCAAGTCCTTGCCCTGCTCTCCATGAGGGCAGTAGAGCACATTCCTGCATAACAGAAAGGCCAAGGTTTCTACTCCAGACTTTTTCTGGTACCCAGGAAAGAGGGCACCTGGCACCCCACCATCGATGTATCCATTCTAAACACCTTCCTGGTGATCCCAAAATTCCAAATGCTCTCCCTCCAGCAGCTGCTACCCATGCTTTCCAAGGATGCTTGGTTAACCACCCTACACCTAAAGGAGGCCTACCTCCACATCCCTATCAGGGAATCATACAGGAAATATCTTCGTTTCAGAGCAGGATCTCAGCAGTTTCAGTTCTCTGCACTTCCCTTTGGCTTATCTACTGCTCCCAGAGTTTTCACAAAATATCTGGCAATAGCCATTGCCTTTTGCCGACAAAGGAATATCCAGATTTACCCATACTTGGATGACTGCCTAATTCAGGCAGACAGCCAGGAAAAGCTGCTCAAGCACCTGGCCTTTGTAAAGTCCGTACTAGCCTCCCTAGGGTACACAGTCAGCGAAAAGAAATCCAAACAGGTAACCACCCAAAGGATTATATTCCTGGGAGCAAGCCTGGACACAGCATCCCAGATGGCATTCTTTACACCAGAAAAGCAGACCTTCCTGATGGCCTACTTCACTCAACTAGCCACCAGACCTGAACTATCTGCAAGAAAAATCCTGCAAGCTCTGGGGTTCATGGCATCTTGCATTCTACTTCTTCCATATGCCAGACTGCATATGAGGAAACTTCAGTGGTACCTAAAAAGCCTTTGGCTTCAACACTGTCAAGACCTCAAGACTCTTATACCTATAATACTTTGCCTCAGAAAAGATTTTCTTTGGTGGGCAGCAGCATGCTCCCTCAACAAAGGAGTACCTTTCTCACTACCCCACGCCGCCCAGACCCTCACCACAGACATTTCAGATTATGCCTGGGGTGCACACCTGGATGACAGGTGCATACAGGGCCAATGGAGCCCACAGCAAATCCATCTGCACCTCAACCAAAAAGAATGATCGCTGTCCAGCACACCCTGATAGCTTTCAAGCCCTTTCTCTCCCCAGGGGCTCTCCTGATCAAAACAGACAACACAACTGTGATGTGGTATATCAGCAAGCAGGGAGGGAATCAGTCCTATCCTCTGTGTAGGCTGGCCATAAACCTTTGGCACACAGCCTCTGCCATGCAACTCTACCTGTTAGCACAATTTTTAGTGGGTTCTCTCAACTCTCTGATGGACCACTTAAGCAGGAATCTTCTGGACCCACACGAGTGGCAGCTCAACAGAAGAACCTTCATCCTAATAACTCAGAAATGGGGCACCCCCAAAGTCGACCTCTTTGCCTCCCACACCAACCATCAGCTCAGCAAATTCTGCACCTGGGAGCATCACTGCATGGCTTGGAAAGTGGGTGCCCTGTCCTTCCCCTGGGTCACACTATTGGTCTATGCCTTTCCTCCACTACCTCTCATCCCCAGGGTACTGCTCAAAATAAATGAGGAAAAACCAAGGACAGTTCTTACATCTCCACACTGGCCTCGCGAGCACTGGTACCCCTTACTGTGCGTGCAGCCTGTCCCCTCTGCCACGTTGGCATTTCCCTCAGTTTCCAAACCTCCTGACCCAGAGGTAGGGGAATTCATGCATCCCCAATTGCAGACACTCAATTTGGTAGCTTGGCTTATTCCCTAACTACTGATCAATCTGCCAATTTCAGCAAACTGGTTCTAGATGTTATACGTGATGTCAGACGCCTTAGCACTAGGAAGTCTTATGCTGACAAATGGAAAAGGATCTGCACCTGGATTCAGGCTAAGAGCCAATACGGCACAGCCCTCCCTCTCTCTCATCCTGGATTACTTAGCTGACTTACTACACAGTGGCCTCTTCTTTTCCTCTGTTAAAATTCATGCCTCTTCTATCTCTGCTCATTTTCCTACTGAGCAGCCCCTTTTTCTCACACCCTGTGATCAAACTGTTCCAAAGAGGGGCTAGCAACTTGAGGCCACCCAGAAGAACACCAACCCCAGCTTGGGACCTTAACTTTGTGTTGGAAAAGCTTACTCTCCCCCCTTTGACCCTGCCTCTTCAGCAGAGCTAAATTTCTCTATTAGAAAACCGCTTTTCTTCTGGCCATCACATCAGCCAGAAGGGTCTTCGAGCTGCAAGCACTCATGGCTGTGGAAACCTTCATCACCTTCCATGCTGACAGGGTATCCCTCAGGACTAACCCATCCTTCATGCCCAAGCTGGTGTCCAGTATGGCTCTCATCCAATCCATTCATTTGCCCACCTTTTTCCCTAACCCACAGAACAAGGGGGAAAGGATCTTGCACTCTCTAGATGTGCACAGACAGCTTAGATTCTATTAGACAGGACTAAATCCTTCAGAAAGTCTGATCAATTGCTGGTTAGCTTTGTGGCAGGGGCAGAGGGCAAAGCCATCTCCAAGTGGATAGCGCAATGCATCCATTTCTCCTACAAACAACATGGAAAGCCTCCCTCCAAGGGGGTCAGGACTCACTCCACCAGAGCAGCCTCCACCTCTGCAGCTTTCCTCAGGGGAGTCCCCACCAAGGACATCCTGGAGGCTGCCACCTGGACATCTGTTTACACCTTCACCAAACATTACCACCTGCCTATCTTCTCCAAATCCAGGGCAGGGTTTGCCTCTGCAGTCTTGCAGGACATCCTAGCCAGCCCCTAGTTTCCTTGACTGCCTCCACCCTTTTCCTCAGCTTTGGGAATCAACCCAAATGTGATGACTGCAACACTGAAACACGAAGAATATAGTACAGTTGTGTATACTTACCATAAATGTTGATGTTCGAGTGTATTCACTGCTGCAGTCCTGGTTTCCCTCCCTCCATCCCCCTTTTCTTTCTTCTCTTTCCTTACAAGGGACATATTGGTATTTACTTTCTACTGGTGGGGTTCTTCCACCAGTACCTGGCTGTCACTTGGGGGCTCCTGACAGGTTAGGGCAAGTAAAACTGATGTAATGGCATCGGCTGCCTTACTTTATACTACTGACGATCTGGCGTCAGTCCTGAAGCGACAGCAACCGATGCAGAAATACTAAGCATCTGGTAATCAGGCCGGCAGAGGGCTACCCTGGCAGGGATAACCCAAATGTGATGACTGCAACAGTGAATACACTCTATCTACACTTACGGTAAGTGTCCACAACTGTACTTTCTGTCTGCCTCTGATTTTAGTTCCCTTTCAGAGAGGATTGTTCCATTGCCACATAATTACCACTTTACCTTCGTAGAACTCAGTACTAGCCAATAGCATCTCTTGAAGCTTTCTTTGCTTCATTTCTAGGGGAATATAAATTAAAGTTAAGGTTAGTTTAACCCCACTAAGGCATCCCTTTATTCAGGAATAAAAGCTTGGAGGGTTCATTAATGTGTTTTTCAACAGCCAGTTACATGGTTTTGTTTTTTAGTAGCAGTCTTTCTCTACAATGAGCTCCCTTATTTGCTGGACCAACTAGATGCTTATATCTTTGCCTTCCAAGTTTTTCATTTTCTTCTTGAGATATGTCTGCTATTACTGAAAGGCTACACCCCCCCCCATTTGCCCAAGTATTCCATCATTGTTCACTGGATTTGACAATCTTTTCACTTTTCATGACAGTATATTTGTTTCTGGGTATTGTGATCCTTGTGTTTCTTTATAGAGTGCCTGTTTCTCTGGCAGTTTGGCTACCCTATCCTTTTCTCTTGGTTTTCTTTGTACTTTGTCATAATTTTCCCTAAACATTACTGCTAAGAAATTGTATTCCTACGTAAGCTGCTTCTGTTTAATTTCTCCTGTTTTCTGTGCTGACCAGTACCCCTTTCATTTTAATGCCCAGACTTGTGTAGTCTTGTATTGCCTCTTTCACCCGCACACCCTAGTCAGTAATCCCATGTCTCAGAGGCATTAGAGCTCTTCCCCCTCACTCCAGCAGATCATTATACAATTTGCTTCTTTTTATCAGGCTTTCTGTTCCCGTGCTCATTCATCTTTCTGATCGCCATTCTCTTACTCTCAGCATACCTCATAATGAGCGTCTTAGGTTTTCCTTTTTTTCAGTATGTTTAAATTTTATGATCGTGTTTTACCTTTTTTTTGTTTCCAAGCCCCAACAACCTTGTACACACTTTTCCCATTTTTAAAAATTCCCCACCTTCTGTTTCTGGCTTTGGATGTTTCCTTTGTTTGTGATTCTTTGACTCTGTGTTCTTATTAAATATTCTTACTCTCAGATGTTATGCTTCCTCTTTAGTTGTATTCTTTACATGTGTAGAACTTGTGCAGTTTAAGATTTTCCGCCTGTTATTCTCAGACTAGCAAATGCAGTATTTTTATAATACCACAAACGAGAAGGACAACAGACCACAGTAGAAGGTTAGTTAGCCGAGGTGCTAAGATCAATTATAGTTTTTCTACTGTGGTCTGTTGTCCTTCTCGTTTGTGGTATTATAGTATTACTTGCCTACTTGGCTGTGTTAAATACAGTATTTTTATTCACGTTTAGATTGGTATTTCCTTAACTATCTGTGCTCCACTCCCCAACCATTGGTTAATTGGTGTTCTCCCTTCTTACTGTTCTATATTTACATTTAAATCACTGTGGTTCAGACCACATGACAAACTCTTGTATGCACACAGAGTCATCTCTGCTTTTATTTTTCTCAGTATATAGTAACCCCCCACCCCTCCCCATAAAATCATGTACATTTATAGACAGTGCAGTCAAGTTTGCAATCTCATAAGATCAGGAATTCCATCTCCTTATAGTCAACAGGTTCAGTCTCTTATTTGCATGTTAGTTGAACAAGGTTCCATTAGTGCCCTAAAAGAGCAGCTGATAAGCAAAATGTTCCTTACCCCATCTATCCACCCTTAAGTAATGAATTGTGTCTTCCATATCCCTTAAGTTTTTTTTTAACCTTTTAAAGAGTGGAAACATTTCTTTTGTCAACTTTGGGCACTCTGTTCATCTGGGCTTGGGGTCTCTGACACAGCAGTCAGGTCTCTGCTCACTTGTATTGACAGGTTCTTCAGCATTCTTCAGGATATCTTCTTGGTTGCTTAATGATTTTGTTACAGATGGTACGAAAGATTAATGGTAGAGGGATACGTTATCTTGTATTTCATTTTCTTTCTTTTGCACTGTTTCTGGACTGGGGAAAGTGCCACTGTGGTATGCCTTGTCTAGGCTCTTCTTTTTCTGTGACTGAAATTTATTTAATGGCTTGTGGTCCTGGTGAATGTCATTTCTAGTTTGGCTTATGTGCAAATGACAGTTGGGATTAATGTTTTGTACTTTTTAATTATGAGACATTCAAGTATGTTTAACTACTATTATAGGTTAGTGGTGAAATCAACCCTGAATTGTTTATAATGAAAATATATTCCATGAGAGTAGTCTGGGGTATACAACAAACATTTAGTTTGTATAGTAGCTTTTTGTTCTTTGGTAGTATTAAAAGGGAATACTGTGCTATTCCTTAAAAAAATAAAACTTTATGAGAATAGGCCTAGCATATTACCTTTTTATTTCATATAGTAAGTGGGGAGCAGGTTTAAAGTTGGTCTTTGAGGTAGATTTTATTATATAGTTTTGTCTTAGAAAAAGTTTAAACTTTTGAAAACAAAGTTATACTGCTTTTGTACTATATATGATTGAAACAGCCTTCCTTATGGTTAAAAATAATAAATTCTCATTGTGGTAATTAGTAAAAGAGATCATTTTAATTTGTTGTGGCATTCAGACTAATCTCCACCTAAGTTCTACCCACATTCACAGAAGAGCTATCCAGCTCAGTGTAGCTCCTCTTAACTGTGGTGGCTTAAACAATACATTTGAATATATACACTCATGGATTTTACAAAGCAATCTGAATATAGCTTCTTTATGTGAAACCTTTTTAGAACATTCAACATGCACTGTTCAACATCTTCTAACTGTAGCATAGTACTTCCTTGATCACCCAGGAACGAAGCACTACATACACAAGTCTGTCCTTAACTGGAAAAATAGTTGGATTCAAATTCACTAAGAAAGGAATTGCTTTGGTCCTTGTATACTACCCCCCACCTATTTACTTAGATGTTATGAGTTACTAAGAAAAATAATATTGTTAGTCTAGGTGATTTTAAGTATGTGTTTCCTTACTCATCCACTTATGACACATAGTTCCTTAACCTTATTTTCTACCAGTTATAGAACCAGCCAGACCATGCATAACTAATTTATTATACCATGACCCCCCCAAAACGTGCACGCTGATTGGCCAGCGTGCCCGTTGTAAATCGAGTTATACTAATGGAAAAAGGTCCGTCGCCGGACTTTTTCCATTAGTATAACTTCGTTAAACTGTCGCTATGTTAAATGGGTTTAACATGGCGAGACAGCTTTAAAATAAGCAACGGAGATCTCCGTTGCTTATTTTAAAGCTGTCTCGCTATGTTAAACCCATTTAACATAGCGAGACAATGTTTTAAAAAAAAGCAACGGAGAAAGCAAGATCTCCGTTGCTTTTTTTAGTGTCTCGCTATGTTAAACTCATTTAACATAGCGAGACAGTTTTAAAATAAGCAACGGACATCTCCGTTGCTTATTTTAAAACTGTCTCGCTATGTTAAACTCATTTAACATAGCGAGACACTAAAAAAAAAGCAACGGAGATCTTGCTTTCTCCGTTGCTTTTGCCCACAGCTCTGATGTAGTGAGCAGGCGCGCAGTACATCAGAACTGCTGCGGATGCCAGACATCTGCAGAAGGGCAGTAAACAGGCATTATACTATGCCATTATTTAAGAAAAGTAATAGTTTCTTTTCTTAAATAATGTCATGGTATAATAGCAATAACCCACTTATGGGTGTGGGTAATGCTAAATTTACCCACGGTTGGCTTTGTTTGGTCCCTCGGGACCAAACCACGCCAACCGTGGGTAAATTTAGCATTACCCACACCCAGGTGTAGGTTATTGCTATAATATAAGATGCAATGATTAGGCATGTACAGCTTAAACAAGAAAAGCAGTAAAATATTAAAATTAGTTATAAGCTGTTCAGAAGCTCAGTGCAGAACAAGCAAACATACCTTTATATGAAAAAAATTAACATTTCCTAGTAACAAGCATTGTAAATCAGATGTTTTTAGATAACTGTCATCAGTCCAACATTACATAAATTGCTCAGTTTCTGCCTTCCCTTAAATTTTACCTTTTCCTCCTCCAAAACATTATTCTTCATGTGGTGTTCCCACAGTTTCCATTTTTCTATGTAATTTGTTCCTATGCTTTTCTAACGGTCCCACTTTCAGTTATTGTCTCTGTTACAGTATTTATTACTTCAAATACAGTTGGTTTAGACTTTGATTTCCATTTTCTAGTAATTTATTTTTTGGCAGCCACCAAAATTAAACATAGCAATGCTGTACTATGTCTTGTTTCTTTAGTCGCAAACATTTGCTCACCCAGTATTTCTGATAGAGTACTCTGTAGCTGTAAGGAATTTTGAAGTGTGGAGACTTATTACACTCCCAAGACATATGTTTTTAGCTACGTCTTTCTTCCCACATCACACCTCCAACATCGGTCATCTGCCTGAGGAAAAATTCTTTGGAGTTTGCTTGGGTTATAAAAATACCTATGCGAATACTTACATGTTAATTGCCTAATCTCCTATGATTTATTCCTATAGTTATCGCACAATATTTACTAATTTTCCCTTTTTTAACAGCAGCCTGTGTACAGCATTCAGCTAAGAATTCTTCCAGAGCAGGTCTTTCCTTGGGATGTCTCTATCCCTTTGTCTGTCTATACTCTGATGTTAATTAAATATTTTCTTGGCCTCTTCCCATTCTTTCACCTTTTGTTCTGTAGTTATTTGCTCCCACTGCCTTGATTTCTTTTCCAGTTTTCTCCATTAAATTCCAGCCCCTTGTTGCTTATTCTCTGCATCTGTAATTGTAGTCATCCATGTTGGCAAAATCTCCATTCTCCTTTCTCTTTGTCAGGGAATGCAAATGCTTCCTGTGCCATACTCCTAAAGTCTCAGCTTAGTTCTTGGAATACTTTCTGCTACTTTATACAGGCAGTCCCCAGGTTAAGGACGAGATCAGTTTTTTTAATCTGTCCTTACATCAAATTTGTATGCAAGTCTAAACAAGTACATATGGTTCTTATTAAATATTACTTAGGCAAATGTTTGCCTCAGTCTAGTATTTATTTTACTTTCCTTTGCATGCAAAACACTTCCAAATAAAGAAAATAATCTTAAATGTACTGTGTACTGTAGTAATACTGTAAGTACAGTGCAGTAAGAGTACAGTAGCTATGTTCCTACACTACAGTAAGTAGAACATTCCATACAAAAAAAAAATGTTAAACTTGCCTCTTTTTAAGGTTCACGTCACATTTCTGTACTACAGGCATCACCCACAAATGTTTTCCACTCTTTTCTGAACTTGTAGACCTCTGCCAGACCTTCTACTGTCACCTAGACCCTAGTGAGCTGCAATGTCATTTGCCTTTTCTGCTGTACAGTATAGTAACTGCTTCAAAACTTTTATGTACAAGGCAGTAGTCTTGACCTATCAGATCACCAACACAGCGATCTCTTAACCATTCAGATCTCTTGTTCTCTGTGAAGGCAGAAGTAACTGCTCTAACAAGATGTGCGAGCAGCTTCACAAACTCGGAAAATGGGGAAAGGAAAGTGCAACATAATTCTTCATTTTCAAGGTAAGATTTAGGCAAATTTAAGGATTTTTTATTTATTTTCACATTGTTTCTGACATTGGGGCAGCCCGTTCTTATCTATAGGTTGTTCTTATGTCAGATGTTTTGTAACCTGGGGAGTGTCTCTAAATATGATGATCTGTATGGCTGCTGTTCTGCTTATGGATCTGCATCTAAAATCCTACTCTCTCTCCTTATTTGTTGAATTTCCCTCCTGTTTCATCATCATCCCTTTCCGCTCTGAATTATAGCTTTCTACTTGTGTTATGCATATGAGCCTTAACTGTGTAGGTCCATAATATCTTTTCAAATCAGGTAATCCTCAACCACATTGTTCTGTTGAAATGATCAGCTTATCTCACTTGACCTTTGCCCTCTCTTACCCTCTAAGATAAATTCCTTCTACTTTTTATTGTCATCTACAACTCTTCCTCTGTTTTATAAAAACTATGCCTGACCTGTATGTAAAACTAAAGGGACTAAAAATATTTTCACTGCTTGTGCCTTGCTATCCATAAACAAGAGTTTCCAGTTTTTCAGTTTTTGTCTAACTTTTTGTTTAGTCTCTTCCCACATATCCTTAGCTGCCATAACAGAATCTTTTTTAATCCGTACTCCTAAAGACTTCATTTTATCATGTCCCTGTAAATAGAAGTACTACTGGATCAATTCATATACGAGTATATAGTTTACACCTGTAGCCTTTGATGTCCTTCCATTTCACTGTTGCAGTATTCTTTACAATAGGGATTCCCTGCCAAGGACGCCATGACATCCGGCCAGTATAGCAAAGCCTTTAGGTTGCTTTAAGGTACGCCGTACATCACGCATATAATCCCTGCATATAGCATAGGGGCATAAAGGTGACGTCAGGATGCCAGTCTGACTACTATAATTTAATCGTTGGTCTGAACGCCTGCTTTGTTGCTGGTTCACCAAGCCATTTCTGACAAAGTACCCCGTTGGGGTTTTTGCTCTTAACTTTTTTTTTCTTTTTTTTTTGTATTTGTTGCTTGGGTTTCATGTCATCCAGAAAGGGTAAATGTTAGTGAGGGAGACAGAATCCCCATAAAGACCATCACAAACTATGCTTATTTTGTCTCTGTGCTTCCCAAGACCATATGTCCTGTTCCATTTGTCAGGCTTACATTCCAAATGCTTTCCTTAGTCAGCTTTCCACCTTGGCCTTGTATGTAGAGAACCAACATCTGAAGCTTTTAGGAAAAGACGCTATGGAGGGAACTTCCCACTGTGAGGGTCAGCCGTCTATGAAGAAAAAGGCTAAGAAGTCTGTGTCTGATTCTTCTGCTGTACTGCCTCTGCCGGACATCTCTTTTAATGTCTTTCCCGAGGCTAGTGAAAGCCCAGAGGATGACCCTGCTCCTCTACTGGATACCTCTGCCGTCACTTGTTTGGAGGCTTGCATGGATCTTGCATTGCATACATTCCTGGAGACTTTGCAGACATCTGCTTCAGATACTCAGGTGGAACTATGGCTGATTATTACCGAAGGGCATATTGTTGTTCCTCAGATTCTGGTTATAGAGGAATTTCTGACTATGCTTTTGGAATGTCATCCAACATTTTTATTTATTTTTTATTTATTTTACATTTGTTGACCGGGCTAGTCTAGCTGGATATATGTCCATTTTCAGTAGAGGCCCGGGGAGAAAAGCTCCAACATTAAAAAAAAAAAATGAAAATAAAATACAATTACATAAAGAAATACATAAGTAATATTCATATAAAGCCATTAAGACTGGAGACATAGTTATGAAATATTAAAATGCAGTACTTAGAAAAATAAACAACAAATTATTGTTATATGTGACTTACACATAATGCTATTATTATGTACAGTGAATGAGGATGCAGGAAAGTAAGAAGAGGAGGCAGGTTTTTTTTTTTTTTTTTTTGATAGGAAGGATATATAGATCAGTGGATGCAAAAATGAAGTGGATTTAGGGTTCTAAGGATGTGGAATTTCGTCAGGGCTCAAGAAATAAAGGTTAGTCAGGATTAGTACAGGGGCACATCCATTTTGTTTTAAGGTAGAGCTTGAGTTTCTTTTTAGAGAGAGATTTTGAGGGAATACTAGAAAGTTCAGAGGGAAGTCTGTTCCAATCTTTTCCAACAGTGTTAGAGAATATGGAATCGCCAGCCTTGTTGTTTGCTTTGTCAATATTTACATGAAGTTTGTGTGCAGATCTTAGGGAACTGTAGGTTATGATAGGGGTAAATAAGAGTAGATAGTATAGGTGTTTTGTCAGGTTGATGAAGAATTTGATTCTTCTTAGTTTTTCAGGGCAGGCATCCATTTGAAAAAGAAACAAAAAACAAAACATGTTTCTCCTACTCATAAGGACCCTCAGAATGAATGGCAGAATTTCAATTATGGTTTGTTTAAAGCAACTCCAGCTTTGGTATGCTGGCTGGACATTGGTCCACCCTTGGCAGGGGATTTGTATTGTAAAGAATATTGCAAATGTGAAGAGAAAGACATCTGCTGTTATGCTAAGATCTTAGACAAATGTACTTTTTGTCTTCTATTAATTTTATACCCTGAATAGACTTGAAATTGTCTCAAGATATGCTACAACACTGCAATGTCCTTTTCTGGTTTTATCAGGTACAAAATAATGTCTGTAAATAAAGCCAACATTTTTTGATTACCATACCAATTATATCCTTGAGTTTGGAGTCCTTTATTTTCTGTGCCAAATACTCAAGTGTAAAAGAAAGGGAACACCCCCCCCCCAGCAGGCTCCTGTATTCAAACACAATTTGTCTGAAAAGGACCCCCCTCACTTTAACTTTTGCCTCAGATCCCTCCTGTATCCTCCTAATTAACTTTATTGTATCAGGGAATGGAGATGGTTCCACTGTCATACACCTAAAATCTCAGCTTACTCTGTTGAATGCCTATTGAAGACCCAACAGCATGGGTAATTTTTAGCACACTGCTTCCCTCTGGATTATTATTGTTCTGTCAATGTTATCAAATGTTTCCCACCTTCCACAGAGCCACATTGATGCATAACTATCAGTTTTGGCAACACCTTTATCACTTTTTTCGCTGTTATAGACATAAACACTTTGTAATTGTTGTTTAAAATTTAAATGGGCCTATATGAAGCTGGGTCTGATAGGTTTTCACCATCTTTAGGTATTAGTCATACAACTGTCTTCCAGGATGCTGGCTGTTTCCCTCTTTTTAAAATACTGTTAAACAAAACCTTACACATCTTTATCTGTGTCTTCCCTCCAAGCTTTCAAACTTCCATAGGAGTACAATCTATTCCTGGAGACTTTCCTGCATATTGATTGAGTGTCACCATTTTTGTCTCGGCTCCTCCTAGCTTGATGGTTAATTGTTGAGCCTCATCTACCACTTAGCTTGGCACACTTGACTCTTCGATAAATATTTCCGATGTCCTTCAAGAATGCAACTGCAGTCATAACATGTGGGTTGTCCTGCCTCAGGCAGCCCTCGGTCGGCCGGATTCCAAAGTCTGGGTCCGACGTCGGCTGATGTCGCATTTCTCTCCGACGTCAGAGCAGCTGGAGTACATAAGCATCAGCCGACGCCATCTTCTCCAGTCTTTCTTGCCGCGCAGTGCCCGAAGCAGAAGCAGTTCACAAGTGCCGGTCGGTCAGCTCCTGTATTCTTCGATTCCGAAGTCATCAAAAAAGCTAAGTACCCCGTTGGGGACCTTTTCTTGCCTCAAGAATGTTCCTTGTTCCAAGAAAAGAATCTCAATGGAGACCGATACTGGATTTGTCCGCATTAAACACCTTTCTCATAGTACCAAAGTTCAAAATGCTGACTCTACAGCAAACTCCTTCCCATGCTAGGCAAGGGGTCTTCTTGGCTGATTACTCTGGACCTCAAGGAGGCATACCTGCATGTCCCTATCAGACACAGCTGCAGAAGATACCTCAGATTTCTTGCAGGGCCAGAGCATTATCAATTCTCAGCATTGCCATTTGGCTTATCTACTGCGCCCAGAGTATTCACAAAATGCCTGGCTTCAGTAATTGCTCATTGCAGGCTCCAAGGGATACAAATTTACCCGTACCTGGACGACTGCCTCATACAAGCGGATGACAAATTGATGTTGACAAAAAACTTGGACTATGTCATACGATTACTTCAAGCTCTGGGATACACAGTCAACTTTCAAAAGTCAAGACTGCAGCCATCCCAGCAAATAATCTTCTTAGGAGCCAAATTAGACACAGCCTCTCAAATGGCTTACCTGACAGAAGACAAGCAAGAGAAGTTAACTCATTACTTCAAAGATTTAGCAAAACTCACCCAGATGACTGCAAGGAGATTCCTACAGGCCCTGGGTTACATGGCATCCTGCATTCTCCTGGTTCCATTAGCAAGACTACACATGAGAAAGCTTCAATGGTACCTAAAAAGCATTTGGTCTCAGCACAGCAACAACTTGGAGACAACCATACCGCTCATTCCATGCCTACAAAAGGAATTCCTATGGTGGGCCTCGGTGAGCCAGGCCAACACAGGTATGTCATTCAAAAAACCACAGATAACACAGACCATGACCACAGACGCCTCAGACCTTGGATGGGGGGCGCACATGGAAGGCAGGTGTATACAAGGACAATGGTCTCAAAAGGAAACACATCTGTATATAAATCAAAAGGAAATGCTGGCAGTAATGTATGCCATCGAGGCCTTTCAACACCAACTTCAACAAGGCCATTTACTGATACGGACAGACAACACCACTGTGATGTGGTATATAAACAAGCAAGGGGGCACCCACTCTTACCCCCTTTGCAGACTAACAATGCATCTTTGGGAAAAATCACTGAGCCTAAACATTCAGTTACAATCCCAGTTTGTCCCAGGCAAAGACAATGTGCTGGGGGACAGCCTAAGCAGGAATTTCACAGACCCACACGAATGGAGGTTACATCCGAAGATCTTCACACAACTCACTTCGACATGGGGCAGGCCAGAAGTAGACCTATTTGCCTCTCACCTCAACCATCATCTACAAAAATTCTGCACAAGGACATACCATCCAAAAGCTTGGAAAATAGATGCTCTCTCATTCAACTGGAATTTCCTAATAATCTATGCATTCCCACCTCTGCCACTGATGACCTCAGTACTACTAAAGATCAAAGCAGAGAGACCCAAGGGAATCATAATAGCTCCGGACTGGCCGAGACAACACTGGTATCCACTACTAAGAAGCATATGTCACACCAGGAGGTGGGCCCTTCCCCAATGGCCTCTACTTTTGACTCAACACAATCTCAAAACAGTGCATCCAAACCTTCAGACACTGCAGCTAACAGCCTATGAGATCCCATAAATAACCTCAACCTATCTCTCTCCAAGGAAGTTCAGCGGATACTAACAGAGTCTCGAAGACCATCCACCAGAAAGGTTTACTTGGCAAAATGGAAGAGATTCAGCAATTGGAATACCAGCAAGGGGCATGATGCATCATTGTTGAACATCCCACTAATCTTGGAATATTTGGCGGATATGCTAAAGAACGGCCTCTCATATTCTTCCATAAAGATACATGCATCAGCTATTTCAGCTAGATATAACACTGATCCTCCAGTCTTTTCACACCCTTTGCTAAGGCAATTCCTCAGGGGAATCAAGAACATCAAGCCACCAAGAAAGGCCCCAGTGCCAGCCTGGGACCTCAATTTTGTCCTAGAAAAACTGACTCTACCTCCTTTGAGCCAGCAGCTTCAGTTGACTTGCAATTTCTCTCATGGAAGACAGCTTTCCTGTTGGCAATTACTTCAGCAAGAAGGGTTTCGGAACTGCAGGCCCTAATGGCAATACCACCGTTCATAATTTTTCACAGAGACAGGGTTTCATTAAGGACCAACCCTACCTTTATGCCAAAGGTGGTATCTAGGGTTTCTTTGAATCAAGCTATTCATTTGCCTGCTTTCTTCCCCAATCCTGAGAATAAGGGGGAAAGACTGTTACATACCTTGGACATTCACAGACAACTTCGATACTACCTGGACAGAACCAAGGCCAGTAGGAAGTCTGAACAACTTTTTGTAGCTTACGCCCCTGTAGTCCAAGGAAAAGCAATTTCAAAACAGACAATTTCAAAATGGATTGGACATTGCATCAGATTTTGTTATTCCTTTCATGGAAAGACTGTTCCAGCCAATGTCAGACCACATTCCACAAGAGCTACAGCCACCTCTACAGCATTCTTAAGAGGGGTGCCTACTAAGGACATTCTAGAAGCTGCTACATGGAGCTCCGTGCATACATTCTCCAAACACTACAATCTCCCTCTATACTCCAGATCCAGAGCAGGCTTTGCTTCGGCAGTCCTGCAGGGTTTGATTGCCACACCATCTTTTTCCTAGAGCATACCTCCTCCCCCAGCTAAGCTATGGTATTCTACCCACATGTTATGACTGCAGTTGCATTCTTGAAGGACATAGTACAGTTTTGTACCTACCATAAATGTAGATGTCCGTTAGACATGCAACTGCAGTCGGATTTTCCCTCCCTCTATACCCCTCTATGCTTAGGACCCTCTCCTATCCCTGTTTCTCTAAGCTGGGAATATCTGTTATGGTGTATTTGTTTTATTGATCATTTATTTCTCTGGAATCCTGTTTTTGTCTTCCAATTTGATTACAGCCTTCCTTGGAGGGCACCTGGCATCTGGGGCAAGAAACACTGAAGAAGATGGCGTCGGCTGATGCTTATGTACTCCAGCCGCTCTGACGTCGGAGAGAAATGCGACATCAGCCGACGTCGGACCCAGACTTTGGAATCCGGCCGACCGAGGGCTGCCTGAGGCAGGACAACCCACATGTTATGACTGCAGTTGCATGTCTATCGGACATCTACATTTATGGTAGGTACAAAACTGTACTTTTCTGCTGTTTTTTGATTTCCATATTTTTCTGCTTTATACACATTCTCATAACATTTTCAAAATATCTCTAATTCCTGTACAGGATTTGTGGCTATTTTTTTTTTTTTTTTTGTTATAGGCTCTCTGAGTTTGTCAAGAACCCTTTCTACTTTCTGTTGCCTAAGTTGTTGTAGTAACCGTTCTTGTGCTCCGTAGTTATCAAAAATAGTTGCTTATCAGCAGTCTTTCGAAACTTATGCATTTTGTTCAGATACTCCCTTATTTTCTGTTTAGCACTGTGCAGTTATGCCTCTTCTTGTTTTGTGCGATTTCCCGTACTCTCTACTGCTTTAACCCTTGTTAGCCCCTCTAAATAATTCCTGTTACTCTTTAATCATTTCTCCTTTTTTTTTTTTATTTATTCCGTTTATAAATTCCATTTTCATTTTTTCATTCAGTATTTGTAACTTCTGAAGAAATTTCTGTCTTCCCTAATAACTCTCATATAATTTCTATTACCCATTCCATACTTTTTTTTTCTTTTTAACAGGTAGGAGGAGCAATATCAGCATCCCATTTTTACTTCATTATTCTGCATTTTTTTTAATCTTGTATTGGTGCATGATCTGAAATAGTTGTTGAATGTGTGTTGAAGCTTTCAATGAAATGCGTATGTTGCTGTGAAATGTAATTTTTGTCTAGTCTAGCCCAGTTATTGTAGCTTGGGGAAATAGTATGTAAATTCTGAGTTCCTGCTATGAATTCACATGTTCCAGACCAAATATTTTCATAAATGTCTTCAAAAATATATACCCTCTTTTGTCACATTTTCCTTTCTAGGTCCCCCAGACCCTACTATTGCAAGTCAAATTCCAGGCCCTACTTATCAGTAATATTCCCTTCTGCAAGCTGATTATTTCTGTAAAAAAGTTCTCAAGCTCCATAATAGTGTAATCCTCCTTCCTTGCTAGTAACCCCTTAGTACTATAAATCTACCATTATCATCTTTCTCCATTTTCTGTTGTCCCTGATACTCTGCTGAATATCCATCCTGAAATACTTTCCTTATCAAACTCGCATGCTCACTTCTTTCCAAGTTCTTAAAAATGTTTAACATAAATTAATACTGAGCCCATTCAGTAGTTTAGAAATTCTGAAGGTAATTTAAACATTCACTCCCTTCTTTTACCTTCTTCTTAGTCCTTATTAGCTCTCCAGGAAGTAGTGACTGCAGTGTAGCCACATGCAAATGGCTGTAGAAAAAAAAAAACTAAGCTCCTACCATACTGTGCCTCATCCACTGCCTCATCCACAGTCACTTATGTTGTACTCTGCAGCCTCTCTATGGCTTGGGCTACTTTGAACCAAATTTTATCAGACCACATTTATTAATCATGCAGCTGCTGTGCTAATACTGTCATACTAAAACTCCATACCCAGTGTTTCCCATGGAAAAAAAAATGTCTGCATAAAGCAACCCATTTGCCATGGATGATAGCTGAACTTTGCTCACTTTTAAAATTTAAAGATTCTGAATAGGCCTTATGAAAAAAGGAATAAAAAACTTGTATACATTGCCCAATGTAGCAAAACAAAGAAGAGCTTCAGTCAACTAAAGGCATTCTCATTTTTTAACAGATAAACCTGTACCTTTACAAGTGCAAGAAAAGTGTTTGAGGAAATTAAATATTTTGCTGCCTGCTAAAAGTTTAATCTACTTTTATCTTTTACTTCTGATACTTTTTGAAAGAATTTACTACCCTTCTGCAAACCCTCATTGTTCATCTCTCTCTTGTCCTTTTTTATATGCCTTCATCCATTCTACCACATGAAAATTGATAATTGAACATGAAGCTTTTTGAAAACCCCTAACTACAAGTCACCAGGTCCTGATGGTTTCTGATTTTTTTTCCCAGTTGATGCAATTCCTTAATCCCCGTAGAAGTCCTTCCTCAGAGAATGGAAAAGGAGTAATAATTATACCTATTCCAAAATGTTGTATACTAGGTAAACCCTCAGAATACGTACCAGTTTTTGTCCTGTGCCACCTAGAGAAATTGCTAAGTGAAATCTGTTTGTAATCATGCGACATATTTCCTTTTAAATATCATTCTTGTCTGCCCACAGCATGGATTCCTAAAAGGAAGAAATATTCAAACTCACTTATACTACATTAACACTGATTTGGGTAACTTAACAGATACCCAAGTCATTGACTTTACTAAAGCTTTTGGTAGCATAAATCACAATTTTCCTATTTACTGTTGCCACTTCCAGTTACATTTCTTGAACAATACAGGAATTTTCCACTTACCTTCCTGACAAGTCCTTTGTTCTTGTGTTCAACAGTGCTTTTCCATCCCCTTGTAACATATCTGCAGGTATCCCTTAATGATTTGTTTTATGCCTTTTCATTGACCACCTTCCCCTTGATCTCAAGCTATAGAGCTCAATTCTGTACTTAAATAACCTTATGATCTTTGAAACCTCGCGGAATATACAACTCTGTGAACAGACTTCATACTTGATGAGCTATCTGCCTGGCTGTAGTGTATCCAACTTAAACTAAATACTAAGAGAAACAAATGTATGCTGTTTAGTACTTTACTGTCCTTCTGCAGTAGGTGTAGTGGATACTATAAATTGGCCATTGGTGTGTGTGTGTGTGTGTGTGTGTGTGTGTGTGTGTGTGTGTGTGTGTGTGTGTGTGTGTGTGTGTGTGTGTGTGCGCCAGTGAGTGTGTGGTGTGATAAAACTACCACGGCAGGGTGAGCTGCCCAGCAGTGTTAAACCTTGGCTCTAGATGATTGTCACTGTTGAAGTGACACCCCCAACTCCACGTGCAAAAATGGGGAAAAATGGGTTGTGGGTGGGTGGATGGTTTGCCCCCTTAAAAAAACTTGGGTGTAGCTTCATATCTTATATATTTGTCTACGTCCAGTCACGTCCATTCACATCAGTAATACAAAAGGAGACAGTAACTCGCTCATGTATGGCTGCTACAGAGTATCTCACTTTCTTATACCTGAAGGAAAATGTTAAAATGGTGAAAGTATTTTGCAACCACTGTTAAAATAGTGTCCTCCTTGTCTGTTTTTTGAAGAAAAATATCCATGACTTTAATTTAGGTGGAGAACAGTTAGTGTACGTTTTGTTGGCAGTTTTGATGCAAGTATTGAGTTAGGTTGTTGCTGCTGAGGATATTGTTGCGTAAGTGTCAATAAGAGTGAGTCTGCATGCTGTTATATTTTTAGCCTTTGCATGTTGGAAGGTTGATACAGGGTGATATCTCCAGGGGAAAGAAGAGGAGAGTAAAACTGCAGATCCTGATGGATAATGCATTTGTTTTGCTCTTCTGTCAAGACGAATTTCTTGATATCCATGTCTCAAGACATAGCAAGTCATTTATGATTTGGAGGCCCAGTCACAATCATTGTCTTGCTTTTTTTCTTTTTTTTACTTTGTATAGCTCAGAAATATCTTTCATGGGTCTGTGTTATAAGCCAAAGTCTTATCCAGTATGCTGTTTCCAAGGATTAGCACAGTCCACACATCTTCCATTATGTTCAGTATGTCATCTTGTGACTTAGAGGTGCATTGGAGTATAAAGTTAAATTGTGGTCACAAGAACAGTACTGGCAGTCACAGTTTTTTTAACTTTAGCCCAATCAGCAAGTGCATTAGGTCTGTTTTGGATCAGTTTAATGTGCAAGTTAACAAACAGGGAAAACGGTAAACTAAGTGAAGTGTGGAACAGTTTCTTTATCCACAGTCTGTAACAGTTTTATTTATCCTACATTTGTCTGCAATGTTGAACACATGTATTGCACTCTGTGTAAGTAGGCTTGTAATGGTAAGGCAGAAGAAAAAAAACGTTGTATATATGTAAATTATCAATCTATACACAGCATTGTGGCAGCTCATTCACCATTTTTAAAAGCTACGAGTAGATTTCTTAATATGGTTTTCAAGATGTTATGTCCTAACTTGTTATATTTTTCATTGTTTCCTCTTCAGGAACGAAGATTGCACATGTACATAGTTTATTGCCAAAATAAACCAAAGTCAGAGCATATAGTGTCCGAGTACATTGAGACATACTTTGAGGTAAGAATAAACTTTTTTTGAATTGCAAAATATCTTTGTTATTTTCATAATTGCAATTTTTGGGGAGTTTGTGACTTGCTTCATAATGGTGCCATAGCACTATGGTACTTGGAGGTGAACCAGGGTTTTTGTGTTTATTTTATTTATTTATTTTATATTTGTTTACCGGCAAAGTCCGACTGGGTGGGTGCCCATTTTCACTGGAGGCCGAAAAGCTCCATAGACAAGTAGCATACTGCATTGGCTTATTACAGAATAAAAGTAAACATTTTCACATAAAGAAAGAATATACAATAATGGATAGCACATTATTTCTACATATATTAGATGAAACATACTTGCATATTAATTACAGACATTAGATATTACTAAGGAGACTATGTACATAAGACAACTTTCTTTAGAATTATATGATTCAGATCAGTATGATTCTGCTTGATAGTTAAATATTTTTGTTTATTATACTGTACATTATATATATATATATATATATATATATATATATATATATGAGTACATGTACAGTGTGCCTTTCTTACAGTGTAGGATTGAGAGAGGAGGGGAATTACAGGAGAGGGAAAGTAGGAGATAGAAACTTTATTAGTAAAGTGTGGGATATAGGGATGAAGCAAAAGGGGAAAAGAAAGACTAAGGGACTATATATATTGATAGTAGTAGTGTAAGGTGTGACAGAAGGAGATACTGCCAGCACAGCTGGCTGGAATTTTGTAAATAATCATATGTCATTCATGAATATCAACATGATTCAAATGCTTGTGTTACAAATGTATTAGAATGGTGTGTTATCTGTATATCAAACTGCTGGTGCAGAAGTGTGTGTTGAAAGGGTCTGTAAAGTACTGAGCTTAAAGATGTATCCACAGTGTACCCTAATGGAAAAGAACAGAAATGTATATACTCTATTGTAACTGTGTAAATGTGTATATTTTAACAATGGAAACTGGAACATAGAAGGTTAACTTGTAAAATTTCAGAAAAATAGTTCAAATTAAATTATTTTATAACTGCACCATAAAAGATGGTTTCAGTGCAACAAGGAGACAGGATGCCTAAAACTAGGGCACCTTCTGCATTGTCTTGTAAGTGTTTTATTGTTTTTTGTCTTCCAGCAGCTGCAATGATCTGAGGGCTATGCATTTTTCATAAGTAGATGTTAAAGGCTGGCAGTTTCTAGCAATGAGGGTTTAGCTTGGGAGCTAAAGTCAGATGGCAAGAAGTGATGTTATCCTACAAGCTAAACCAGCAGTAATATTGGAGATATTAATTTAAGAACTCTGTGAGAGAGACTGAGCATTCTGTATTTTGTCTTCGACCTGACAAGAATGCCCATTCACCACACTTACCTTGCTCTGTAAGTAAGTTAACTAGGGTACAGTAAATTCCTTTAGATATAGTCTGAGTATAGCTGAGCTTAATTTAGGCGATCATCGTGTTACCCTGCTGCAGTCATCACACTTGGGTTAACCTGCCGTCAGGCGGTCCCGCAGTTGGCCCAAAATCCAAAGTCTTGGTCCGGCGTTGGTTGCTGTCGCCTCTTCCCTGATGTCAGTGCGCCAGGGGTATATAAGAGGCATCTGACGTCATTTTCTTCAGTCTTTCTTGCCGCGTGGTGCCCGAAGCAGAAGCAGTTCGCAAGTGCCGGTCGGCCGACACCTAAGATTTTCGATTTGAATTTCAGTCCGAAGTCTTCAATAAAGCTAAGTACCCCATTGGGGAACATTTTCTTGCCTCAGTCCGATGTCAGAAAAAGTTAACAATTGCATTTCTTGTGGGAAGCAAATACCTCATAAGGACTTCCATTCCTATTGTATTCCTTGCCTAGGCCCAGACCATGACGTCACAGGTTGTCGGTTTTGTGCTAGGTTTAATAAACGAACTATCAAACGCCGTTTTGACTTCACACGGCATTACTTTGGTAGGAAATTTAATTATATCATGCCGTCGGAGCAGCCGACGGCCGCTATTCATAAAAAACCCAAGGATAAGGACAGGCAGCCTAGGAACAAGCCAAACTCCGAGGCCTCAGCTGGGCCTGTCGCCGGTTCTCCGGTTTTCAGTGAGGTGCCTACGCAGCCCCTGACGACCGCAGAACTGGAACCCCAGACAGCTGCTGATTCCCAAGCGGAGCCTACTAGGCCGACGCAGCCATCTTCTGACACCGGAGCAGAAGTAGACCCCGGCGCAATGGAAACACCTTCGGTTGCAGAAGGTGTCTTCAGACCGACTACACTCACCATTAAATCTTATGCTAAGCTTAAAACTCCTTTAAAACCTAAGAAAACTGTACATCAGTCTACAGTTCAAGGCCCCATGCCTAAGAAACAGATGCTTAAGATGGCTGAAGATTTGATTACCCTAATCAGGGGTTCCCATCCCCCTCCTGATAAAAGACCAAGACAAGAGGAGGATTATGCATCCTCTGATCAGGTTTCACTCTCCTCAGATTATTCTGAGGAACAGGATTACACTTTTCCACCTTATGAAGACTCTGATGCTGAAGACTCTATTCCTTCAGCATCTCCCCCTGAAGACTACTCCTTTGGGGAAACTTTACATACCATGAGGGAACATTTCCACTGGGAAGGCCAGGACTACTCTGATTCTAAGAAAAGGTTCCAAGAGTTCCTTTTACTACCCCAGCACAGACCTCTTGCTATCCCTCCTCTTTTAGATATTGTGGATGATGTTTACTTGGAGTCTAGTTTAAATCCAGACTCTCTACCTCCTGCTTCAGCCAAACCAGACAGATACTACAGAGTACCTGACTCACACAAATTTCTTTATAAAAGCCCTGTAGCTGACCCAGAAACAATTTCCCATGGTCCTAAGGGAGCTAAAGCTTCTGTGGCTAAATATCCTGTGCCCTCTGACAGTGATTCCAGAGCCCTAGATAGATGGGGAAAGAAAATATACACCTCAGCAACTCTGGCTATGCGAGCATTAAATTGTCACTTTCACATGTTGAAATATCAGCAATTCCTAATGTCTCAGTTAAAACAAAAAATGAGCACACATTCTGAACAGTCTGAATTCAAGGAAATGCAGGATCTGTTGCATGCAGCTGAACAGGTGGGCAAACATACTTTACAATGCGGATTTGATTCGTTGGAAGCTTCCTGTAGAGCAGCTGTTACTGGCTCTGTCATACGTAGACATGCTTGGTTAAAAGAACAAACCCTTCCTGATCATGTTAAAGCAAAATTATTGGATGCACCTTTACAGCAGGATGTATTATTTGGTGTCAAAGCAGAAGAGGTTTTAAAGAAAATGGAGGATAAGGCAAAGTCTATGCAAACGGTCAAGGATTTTTTGCAGGTACAACCCCCTCGTTTCAGCAGAAATTGGCCAACAAAAAACTGGTCCTTTCCTGCTTCTGACAGATCACAGAAGGGCAAATACAGACGCCCAGGGGGCAGAGGTCAGTCACAAGGCCCTTACAAACCTCGCCAATGGGGTACTGCTACCCAGAAAGGAGGAGAAGACAGGCCCCAAACTAGCAGAAGACAGACACAATGACTCAATCCTCAAACTACCAAGCAAATCTCTCCTGGTAACTCCCTTGGGAGGAAAATTAGCATTTTTTGCAGACAACTGGCACATCATCACAAAAGACAAATGGGTCCTAAACATTGTCTCTCAAGGATACAGATTCCACTTTCATACCTTACCAAGGATAAAAGGAATGCCAAACCTGCCACCAAATCAATGGGCAGAGGCACAAAAACAAATTACAGCTCTCATGGACATGACATACCAATGGAAGCATGGAGGTGCTTAGGAGAAATGGCAGTGGAATTTCTAACTAGATTGTTTAATGAAATTTTGGAAAGTCAGAGGATGCCTGAGGAAAAAGTGTTTTGGTACCTATCTTTAAGAATAAGGGTGATGTGCAGAGCTGCAGTAACTACAGAGGGATAAAACTGATTAGTCACAGCTTGAAGTTATGGGAAAGAGTAGTGGAAGCAAGGTTAAGAAGGGAGGTGATGATTAGTGATCAGCAGTATGGTTTCATGCCAGGAAAGAGCACTACAGATGCAATGTTTGCTCTGAGAGTGTTGATGGAGAAATACAGAGAAGGTCAGAAGGAGTTGCATTGTGTCTTTGTAGACTTGGAGAAAGCATATGACAGGGTGCCTAGAGAAGAGTTGTGGTATTGTATGAGGAAGTCGGGAGTGCAGAGAAAGTACGTAAGAGTGGTACAGGATATGTAAGGGTAGTGTGACAGTGGTGAGGACTGCAGTGGGAGTGACAGATCCGTTTAAGGTGGAGGTGGGATTACATCAAGGATCAGCTCTGAGTCCTTTCTTATTTGCAGTGGTGATGGACAGGTTGACAGACGAGATCAGACAGGAGGCCCCGTGGACTATGATGTTTGCAGATGACATTGTGATCTGTAGTGAGAGTAGGAATCAGGTTGAGGAGATTCTGGAGAGGTGGAGAGCAGAGGAATGAGGGTCAGCAGGGCTAAGACAGAATATATGTGTGTAAATGAGAGGGAGGGTAGAGGAATGGTGAGGATGCAGGGAGTAGAGTTGGTAAAGGTGGACGAGTTTAAGTACTTGGGATCAACAGTTCAGAGTAATGGTGAATGTGGAAGAGAGGTGAAGAAGAGAGTACAGGCAGGGTGGAATGGGTGGAGAAGAGTGTCAGGAGTGATTTGTGACAGACTGGTATCCGTAGAAGTGAAAGGAAGGTCTACAAGAGTGTAGTGAGACCAGCTATGTTATATGGGTTGGAGACAGTGGCATTGACAAAAAGGCAGGAGTCAGAGCTGCATGTGGCAGAGTTAAAGATGTTAAGATTTGCAATCGGTGTGACTAGGATGGATAGGATTAGGAATCGGTCAGCTCATGTTGGACAGTTTGGAGACAAAGCAAGTGGTTTGGACATGTGCTGAGGAGGGATGATGGGTATATTGGGAAAAAGATGCTAAGGATGGAGCTGCCAGGTAAGAGGAATAGAGGAAGGCCTAAGATAAGGTTTATGGACGTGGTGAGAGAGGACATGCAGGCGGTTGGTGTGACAGAGCAAGATGCAGAGGATAGGAAGAAATGGAAAGAGATGATCCGCTGTGCGACCCCCCTACGGAAAAAAAAGCCGAAAGAGAATGATGATGGACATGAGAGCCATTCAACAGGTACCTACACAGGAGCAAGGACAAGGATTTTACTCAAGACTCTTCCTAGTCCCAAGAAAGGACAAAGCATGGAGACCCATTCTGGATCTTTCAATTCTGAACACCTATCTTCAAGTACCAAATTTCAAGATGCTATCACTACAGCAGCTTCTTCCCATGCTGGGCAAGAATGCTTGGCTAGTAACTTTGGACCTCAAGGAGGCATACCTGCATGTCCCTATCAGACAAAATTGCAGAAGATACCTCCGCTTCATTGCAGGTTCAACGCATTATCAATTCTCTGCACTGCCCTTTGGCTTATCTACTGCACCCCAGGGTCTTCACAAAATGCCTGGCACCAGTAATTGCATACTGCAGACAAAGAGGAATTCAAATATACCCATACCTGCACGACTGCCGTATTCAAGCAGAAAGCAAGGACATTCTTTTAAAGCATCTGGCATTTGTCAAACACCTTCTAAGTTGCCTAGGGTACACAGTAAACGAAAAGAAATCAAAACTAGTGCCCTCACAAAACATAATATTTCTGGGTGCCAGCTTGAATACAACGGCCCAGATGGCTTATCTCATGCCAGACAAGCAACGACAGCTGATTCAATATTTCAAAATAATGGCAACAGAGACCCAACTCCCTGCAAGAAAAATTCTGCAGGCCTTGGGATTCATGGCATCTTGCATACTACTAATACCATTTGCAAAACTGCATATGAGGAAATTACAATGGTACCTGAAAAGTGTATGGACTCAGCACAGCCATAGCTTGGAAACAATGATACCACTCATTCCCTGCCTTCAGCAGGAGTTTCTATGGTGGGCACAGGCATGTCACCTCAACAAGGGTCAGCCTTTCACCTTACCCACAGCCAGGCAAACTATGACAACAGATCCATCGGACTATGCCTGGGGAGCACACATGTCAGGACAGTGCATTCAGGGCAAATGGACTACAGATCAGAGGCATCTGCATATCAATCAAAAAGAAATGCTAGCAGTACAGAATGCCCTAACACCCAGGACAACTAATAATAAAGATGGACAGTACCACAGTAATGTGGTACATAAACAAGCAAGGGGGCACACATTCCTACCCTCTATGCAGGCAAGCAATGACCTTGTGGAACACTGCACTGTCTTACCAGGTTCAATTACAAGCACAATTTCTGCCAGGAAAGAAAAACACATTGGCAGACGACCTAAGCAGAAACATCATGGATCCACACGAATGGAAACTAGATCCACAAGTATTTGCAATGATAGCTGAAAAATGGGGACGCCCAGACATAGATCTGTTTGCAAGCCCCCACAACCACCAACTTCAAAAATGTTGCACAAGGACCTTCCATCCACTAGCTTGGAAAGTGGACGCCCTCTCATTCAGTTGGAAAACATTAACAGTGTATGCCTTTCCTCCACTGCCTCTTCTAGCAAAGGAACTGCTGAAAGTCAGATTAGAGAGGCCACAAATGATACTCATTGCACCAGACTGGCCACACCAGCATTGGTATCCAATTTTAAGGAACATGGCCCATGGCCCACCATGGATTTTGCCACAAATTCCTCACCTGCTCACCCAATGAGACCATCAGATTGTACACAGCCAGCTCAAGACTTTAAACCTGGCTGCATGGCAAGTTACCTAAACAACCAGCCAACACCTTTATCCAAAGCTGTTATGGATGTCATTCTGGAGGCCAGGAGGCCCAGCACCAGGAAAACCTATTCAGACAAATGGAAAAGATTTTGCGCCTGGAACCAGGCTAAAGGCCAAAATCCCCTTGATCCAAACATTCCTCAGATTCTACAATATTTAACTGAGATGTTGCACAAAGGACTTTCCTTTTCATCTGTTAAGATCCACGCCTCAGCAATTTCAGCTCATTACAACACGGATCCTCCTTTATTCTCACATCCACTCCTAAGACAGTACCTCAGAGGGGCTAAGAACATAAGACCGCCAAGGAAAGCACTAACACCTACTTGGGATCTCAACTTTGTTCTGGAAAAGCTTACACTGCCGCCCTTTGAACCAGCTTTTTCAGCTGATTTAAAATTTTTTTCATGGAAAACTGCCCTGCTACTTAGCAATAACCTCAGCTAGAAGAGTCTCAGAGCTACAGGCACTAATGTCAGTGGAACCTTTCTTCATTTTTCATCAAGACAGGGTCTCTCTACGAACTAACCCTTCCTTTATGCCAAAGGTGGTATCCAGTGTGGCCCTAAACCAAATCATTCATTTGCCCACCTTTTTCCCAAATCCCCAGAATAAAGGAGAAAGACTCCTGCACTCTTTGGACATTCACAGGCAATGACGTTACTACTTGGATAAAACTAAGGCTTTCAGAAAAACTGACCAGCTCTTTGTAGCCTATGCTACAGGATCACAAAGAAAAGCTATATCAAAACAGACCATTTCTAAATGGATAGGGCATTGCATACGTTTCTGCTACACACATGGGAAACCGGTACCTGCTAACATTAGGTCCCACTCCACCAGGGCTACAGCTACATCAGCAGCCTTTCTCAGGGGAGTGCCAACCAAGGATATTCTGGAAGCTGCAACTTGGAGTTCAGTGCACACCTTCACCAAACACTATCACTTACCTCTATACTCTAAGACTAGAGCTGGTTTTGTCACTGCAGTTTTTCAGGGCCTACTAGCTTCTTCTAACCCTGTTTGACTCCACCTCCCATCCTTAGTTTTGGGATTCAACTCGTGTGATGACTGCAGCAGGGTAACACGATGAACATAGTACAGTTTTGTACCTACCATAAATGTAGATGTTCGAGTGCTCACCCTGCTGCAGTCCAGGTTACCCTCCCTCTATTCCCTCTGAACTAGCTGAACTTATCTCTACCACTCTATCCTATACTACCTCTGTGGTGTATTTGCTTGTGCCTAAGGGTATTGTTTTATTTTTATCTAGCTATATATATATATATATATATATATATATATATATTTTTTTTTTTTTTTTGCCTACCTATTTGGGGGCACCTGACATCTGGGGCAAGAAAAACTGAAGAAAATGGCGTTGGATGCCTCTTATATACCCCTGGCGCACTGACATCAGGGAAGAAGCGACAGCAACCGACGCCAGACTAAGACTTTGGAATTCGGGCCGACTGCGGGACCGCCTGACGGCAGGATAACCCAAGTATTATGACTGCAGCAGGGTGAACACTCGAACATCTACATTTATGGTGGGTACAAAACTGTATTTTTTTCTTTGAGACAGTCTTGCAATGTTTTAAATATTTCATGTGATTTTGAACTCTGATGTAACTGTGATTGTTTACCTAGTATTTTCTTGTTCTTTTATTATTTATTATTAAATATATTTAAACCTTTCATTGAGGCTGATATTTGTGAGACATATTTAAGTTCTGAGAGTACTTGGATATTTATTTGGTGACACTGTGGGTCACTCCTAATAACCTTGCTGTTGGTCAAACTGCCTTTTTATTGATACTAACATTACACAGTAAGATTGGACACCCTTTGTTAAGGTCTCTTAAAGTAGCTGATAAGGATGGACTGGTAGCAGTGGAAACTACCTTATAGTCTGGACAGAAGGGGGCATAGCTATTAAACCTGTGCCAGCCTTTCCCAGGTGTGTGTATAAATCAAACCTCAAAGAGTGCGTGTGTCAGCTACTTGGGCAGGGACATGAAGCACTGGATGGACAGAAAGGGTGCTGGAGGCCTTGACTTGGTCACTCAGCTGAGATGCCAACTGTATATACTCGTAAATCTACTCCACCATATTTCACTCTTACCTCGGTACTCTCATTTCTCCTGACTTGACCACAAAACTATTAGGAATAACTATTGATAATAACCTCAACTTTGACTCTCATTAACAACACAATAAAATTAGATAATAAAAAAATAGGATCCCTTTACAGAATCAAACCTTTCCTAACACCTACAGCAAGGTCCACCATAGCATGATCTCACCTAATCTCTACTCTTCTCTATGCTTCCCCCATTTACACTAATCTTTCCAAAAATAACATTAAAAAATTAGCAACATCCTATTATAATATAGCTCGATTCGCAGTAGGATCTCCTTTTCAAACTCATCACTGCTTGAACTTAAAAGAACTAGGCTGGATTGAACTTCCTAACCAACTTGTACTTCAACAGCTCTTAATATCTTATAAGATTCTATATCAGCCAGCCAACACACCAGTACTTTCTAGCATTATTTCACCATACAATAACCTGAAACAACTACGTTCTTCAAATAAACTTCAGATTAATATTACCAAACCCAACAATTATGCAGGCGACTGTCTATTCTCCAACTCTGTTGGAAAAATATGGAATAAACTACCCTCTGATATCACATCTTTGACCTCTTTCCTACTTTTTAAAAGACAACTGAAAATTTATCTCAGTAAACATTGGCTTTGCTCCTGCACTAATCCAGATTAACCTCATTTTTTCCTTCACCCTTTCCCTTGTTAACTTTCACTGCACAAAATAAATAAATAAATAAAACTTATGTTCAATTTATATTATCTGTTTAACTTGGTATAACTACTTATGTTTTTAATGTAACATTTTAATGCCTTTTTATGATGATACTTGTTACAACTAGTGGAGCTTTTCTCCCAGGGCCTCTACTGAAAATGGACATATATCCAGCTAGACTAGCCCGGTCAACAAATGTAAAATAAATAAATAAATAAGTATAGCTGTGTCATTGGGGAGTCTTATTGAGGATCTGGAGAAGAGAGAGAGAAACCAGCCCCAGACTGACTGTGGTCTGTGTGTGCTCTTAAGGGAAATTGCACTTAATGCAGAGAGCTGCATCTGGAAATACTGTGTATGTGCCTGTCATCCTCCCAGTGTGTACATCTCTCACTGTTGCCACTGGTGAGGATTGAGGCTCCTTGATTACTGGGCCAGTAGAGGGGCATCATATTAATTGGTTGGCAGTGGTGGGATATCCACATATTAAGATTCAGTGGTGTGGATATTGAACTACTGTAGCCTATAAACAGTGGTCACTGAAAAAGGTGTTTGGACTCTGAATCAGCCACGCAGTGAACATTCAGAGTTTCTTATCACAATAGTTTTATTTATTTTTTGTTAGCTTAGTTAGGGAGAGCAGACAAGGATGTCAGCAGATGAGTGTGGCAAGCTGACAAGGAGCAAGTTGGCTGAGATGTGCCAGGCCAAAGGACTGGTGCATGCCAACCTGACTAAAGCAGAAATGAGTGCAGCCTTGGGCACAACTGCATCACAGACCAGCAGGACAACCAGCCTGGCCTTGGCGATGTACAACTCTCAGAAAATGGACATTTCAGCCTTTCCACAGAGGACTTAAAAATCCGCTGGAGTTAAATACTTGAACTGGAGGCCAAACAATTAGAACTAGAGTCAGCAGAGAGACTGAAGCATCTGGAGGATGAAAAAAAGGAGAAACAGATGGCACTAGAGTCAGCGGAGAGACTGAGACGTCTAGAAGCTGAAGAGAATGAGAGGCAGAGGCAATATGAGAAGGAAATGCTGACTGTTTACCAAGGTCATGGAGGTAATGGGGAAGGGAATATCTGAACCACATAAGCCACAAAGGTCAGTAAATTTCTTCCACAATTTACAGAGGGTGATAATTTAGATAGTTTCATTCATATGTTTGAAAGGGTATGTAACAGTATAATGTTGACCAAGGGCTCTCGGTATGGCTCCAGACTGCCTTACTCCATGGTAAAGCTGTAACTGCTCTTTCTAAATTTCTGATACTGATTGCTTAAATTATGTTACTGTTAAAAATTGTTTGAGTGTTTTAAGTTAACACCTGAAGCTTATGGAAAAAAGTTTCATGAGCATAGACGCAAGGCACATGAAAGTGTGTGTGAATATGTTGCCGAGTTATCCACTTATTTTCATAGGTGGATGAGTGGGTGTCAGGTTGCCACTTTTGAATGGATGGCAGACCTTTTGATGAGGGAACAAGCCCTTTGCACTTTGCCTGAGGACATGAGAATCTGGTTAGCTAGGTAATGCAGTACTGCAGATGAGCTGGGGAAGAAGGGAGTCCTATTTCTAGCAAGCAGGGCATCAATCCACAGGAAAAGGATTTCTGGTGCTGCTCATGGGCCAAAGGGAACCCATGGTGGACAGCCTAAACCACCCCAGCAGAGTCTGCCAGTAGCAGGGGAAGCCACTAGTCCAGATACACATCCAGGACCAATGGATAAATGTTTTAAATGCAACCAGTGGGGCCATGTAGCATGTAGATGAGCATGGAGGTGAGGTGGGGAACAAAACGTGGGAGAGCCACTAAGTGGGAATGATAGAATGCCAGCAGTAAGTTGTGTGGAGACAACAAGGGTACCAAACTACCACAAGAGCTTATATCCTATTGTAGTAAATAGGAAAGAGGCCACTGCTAAGAGAGAGACAGCCTTTGACCTAACCATTAAGTGCTACTTGATTGGGCAGTCTACTCCAGTCAGAGCTTTAGGAGGACCTCATTCCATATACCTTTGGCAAAGGTTCACCTTGACTGTGAGTGTGGAAAAGGAAGCCAGCAAGTAGGTGTGTTTGAGGATATCCCTGCAGATGTCCTGATATGGAATGATTTTGATAATGCATTACCTTGTGTGCATGCAGTGACACGCAGTCAGGTTTAGAGACAAGCATGTGGGTCTGGTAGCCTGGTGGAGCGTCCCAGATGGACGTTAAACTTGAAGCCAGGACTGGTGTGTTGATTACTTTAGGGAGGGAGCTACCCTGTAGCAGTGAGATTGAATGTGAGCCACAGCTGCTTGTGAGTACTGCTGTTCTCTTGGACAGAGTGACTGCAAGGGCAAAGGTGTGTAATAGTACCCAGGCTTGACAGTAAGGCAATGATGTCAGAGGTTACCAGGCTTCCTGTGGAAGGGGAGCTGGGAAGGGTTGCCAAGATAGAGTTGAGACAGACTCAACTCTCATACCCTACATTACAAGGCTTGAGGGAGGTAGCCACTGAGGCACCTGATTGTCAAGGAAAAGGGAGTATGTATACTGAGTCAAAGGGTTACTGTATCTGTGTCTGTCTCTGTCACTCTCCACCCCTGAGGAAGGGCTAGAGGGTGAGAGAATACAACAGTTGGTAGTGCCCAGAGCCTTACATCTGGCACTTAGCCATAGCTCTTGACATTCCTTTTGCGGGTCATAGGAGCATAAAACATACAAAGAGACATATTATGCATAACTTTTATTGCCCTGTGATTTCCAGAGATGAAACAGGTTATTGCAGGACCTGTGAGCAGTGCCAGAAAGTAGGCACAGCAGGGGACAAGGTCAAAGCTGCTTTGGTGCCTTTGCATGTGATTGAGGAGCCATTTCAGAGTGTAGCTATGGATATTGTGGGGCCTCTGAGTACCCCACGTTCCACAGGGAAGAAGTATATCTAGTGGTAGTAGATTATGCTACCAGATACCCTGAGGCAATGACGTTGTTCTCCATTGAGGTAGAAAAGGTAACAAATGCTTTGATTTTCAGTAGGGTAGGTTTCCCAAAATGAACACTGATAGAGGTACCAATTTCATGTCAGACCTGCTTGCTTGTCTGTGGGGGTGAAGCACCTAAAGACCACCCCCTACCATCCTCAGGCTAATGGACTTGTTGAGAGGTTAAACTCTACCATCAAGACCATGCTACGGGCATTTGCAGACCAGTTTAAGAGCGAATGGGACAAATATTTGCCATACCTATGTGCTTACAGAGAGCTGCCCCAGGAATCCACAGGTTTTTCACCCTTTGAGTTGCTGTATAGGCATAGGGTGAGGGGACCCCTAGATTTGATTCATGGTGAGTGTGAATCCCACAAGGAGTCTGTTGTGTCATATGTCCCAAACCTCAGAACAAGGCTCAGGGGAGCTCATGGGCTTGGCCCAGGAGAACCTGGCAGAAGCCCAGCAGCAAAAAAAAGGTCTGGTATGACAGTAATACTCGAGCTAGAGAGTATGCTGTAGGGCAGCAGTTAGTAGTTCTCATTCCGGTCAGACACAACAAGCTGCAAGGCAGCTTAGAAGGGACCCTTCAAGGTGGTAAGGAAGGTCAGTGATGTTAACTACATGTTAGAACTGTTAGGCAGGAGGCAGGGGAACAAGCTGTACCATGTTAACATGATGAAACCTTATCATGATAGGGAGGCCCTTGTGCTTAATGTTGGCAGTAGGGGGCAGGAGGAGTCTGAGGGGGGATCTATGGCTACAGGGAGCCAGCCAAATCCCAAATTACTATGTAATTGTCATGGTCACTGTTCAGCCCATTCTGCCTCTTCTGTGCAAGGACGATTGGATATGCTCAGTGGTTCTCAAGGATGCGTACTATCACTTCAAGATCGTCAGATGCTCCAGGAGATGCCTGCACTTCCAGCTGGGGGCTAATCACTTGTCAGTTCAAAGCCCTGCCCTTTGGACTCACCTCAGCACCCCGGGTGTTTACCAAATGTATGTCAGTGGTAGTAGCCCATCTCCAGCTGCAAGGTTTCCAGGTCTTTCTGTACCTGGACGATTGGCTCCTCACGGCACCCACAAGGCATCAACTCACACTGGCCATTGATTACACACTCAGTCTCTTTCATGACTTAGGCATCACAAGTGAAATTGGCCAAATCTCATCTTGCCCCATGTCAGAGCCTGGAATTTATCTGGGTCCTTCTGGACATTTATTTTTATTTCATATTTGTTTACCAAGAAAGTCTGACTGGAACAAGGTCCATTTACAGTGGAGGCATGGGGAGAAAAGCTCCATTGACATGGTATCAGAGACTACAGCACTTTCCCCACACAGAGTCGAGATGATTTGGGAACAGGTCTGTCTTCGTCTGGATCTGGAGCAGGCGCAGTCCATTTAATCTTACAGGTGCTAGGTTCAATGGCAGTGGCAGTTCAGTTAGTCCCTCTTGTCAGATATCACATGGAGTTCTACAATGGACCCTAGCAGTGCAATGGTCAGCTCATCTTCATCCCATGTCCATGACCGTTAGGATTTTCCAAGTCTGTAGACTTCAACTTGCTTGGTGGCACCAAGCTCAGGACCTTCTTCTAGACCGACCTTTCTGTCTTCCCCAACCCCAAGCCATGGTGACCACGGACACCTCCCTGTTGGAGGGTGGGCATTAATGGGAAAGGACTGCTCAAGACACATGGTCCCCCTTAAAAAACAAATTCCACATCACTGTTCTGGAAATGAGAACAGTCCTTTTAATATTGCAAGCCTTCCAAGACTGTCTCCCCTCTTGGGACCATTGCAGTTCAGTCAGACAACATGATGGTTGTCTGGTACATCATCAAGTAGGGGGGAACACAATCTTATCCTCATTGCAGAGCTGCCATGAGAGTGTGGGAATGGGCAATGTCTTCCAGACGCTGTCTTCTTGCAACGAATATTCCTGGCAGTTCCAACGTATTAGCCGACAAACTCAGCAGATCTGTCCTGAGTCCTCACAAGTGGTCCGTGAATCCATCAGTGGCACGTCGGATATTCAGCTGCTGGGGTCTTCCTTGCTGTGAACTTTTTGCCTCTCTGGTCAGCCACAAATAGAACAAATACTTTGCTCTGACCCCACTAATGGGGGAGTCACCCAGGGACACTCTGGTTCACAATTGGCCATTGGGACTTTTGTATGGCTATCCCCCAACTCCTCCTCATTCCCAAAGTCTTACAGAATTACTCCTGTTATCTTTATTATCCCCTTCTGGCCTCATCAGGTGTGGTTTTCCCTCCTTTGGTCTCATCTAAAATATCTGCCTTGGATATTAGATGCCATTCCAGATCTCATTTCCCATCCTTCGGGGCTTCCTCTTCCCAGCCTTCAGTCTCTTCATCTAACTGCTTGGTACCTCCAATTCCAGTGATTATTTTCCAGTCCAGGCTTCCTTCCCCAGTTAAGGCCATTATTTTGGCTTCTCAAAAGCTTTCTACCAAGAAGTTGTATTCCAGCAAATGGAGGAGATTCTCTGTATGGGCAAAACAATGCAGTCTAGATCCCTTTTCAGCTTTTGTCCCTGACATCTTGTTCCTGGCGTCTCCATTTCAGCAGGGGGCTAGTTTCTCTGCAGTTGAAGTCCATCTGGCTGCTATCTCCAACTTTCATTTAAGTGAAAGTCCCAGCTTTTCTTTTAGGCTGTACAAGGCCTTCCTTAAAGGGATCTTTCTACTCATCGCTCCTGTAAAGGAGGAATTTCACTCTGGTGCTGCAGTCTTTGACACAAAAACCTTTTGAGCCTACGGCGATCTGTGAACTGGCAGTTACTTCAGCCAGGAGGGTATCCAAATTGCAGGCTTTGTGCATAAAGCCTCCCTTCATTGTATTACTTAAGGATAGGGTATCTCTCAGGACCAATCCTTCCTTTGTGCCTAAGGTAGCTTCAGAAACGAATCTTAATTAGTCGATTCAACTTCTGTGTTCTTTCCAAATTTTTCCAGTAAAGGAGAATGTCATTTGCATTGTTTGGATGTTCATAGGCAGTTACGTTTTTACCTGAAGCGGACTGAAAGTTTTCGAAAATCTGATCAGCTCTTTGTTGCCTTTTCTCAGGACAAGGGATGTCAAGCAGTTTCTAAAGTGTCTATTTCTCATTGGATCGCCAGCTGTATTTCTTATATTTACGAAAGCAGATGCCTGGAGCTGACCGGACCAGTCAAATTTCATTCTACTAGGTCAGTAGCCACATCTTCTGCCTTCTTGGCTAAACTTTCTTTACATGAGATTTGTGCTGCTGCTACTTGATCTAATCCCCATACCTTTGTTGCTCATTATAAGTTAGACTTTGTGTCCAGGAGCAGGTCTTCCTTTGGTTCTGCTGTGCTCTGGCATATCCTTCCATGTGGCCTCCCAGAGTTATTACTAGCTGGAGACTGTGACCCATCCATGATCAGTAATGACAGAGATAGAATCAGATAAAGTTGTGTAGTTACCATAACTTGGAATCTGTGCTCTCCAGTGTCATTATTCATCACGTTCCCACCCTCCTTCTCCCTTCTTCTGGTGATTGGGGAGTTAGGGAGGGATGTATCCCTTAGTATCCTTTTATTTTTTTAGGCAGTATTCTCTGCCTCCTTTTACTATTCAGCGTACTCGGTCTGAGGGTTGTGGATAGCAAGGGATCTTGCGAAGGGGAGGAGTTTGAGCTCAGGAGCTGTCTTCCTACTTGCCGTCTTGGATCCGATGTCGGGTCCTAAAGACATCCGTGATTAATAGCGACACTGGAAAGCACAGATTTCAAGTAATGGTAAGTACATAACTTTTTCTCTTTGCAATCAGTATTTTTGTGGACATGACCCATGCCTTTGAAACTGTTTGCTAAGCTACAGAATTTTAGTTTGGAATAAAATATCATTGCCCGGTTCCATAGCTACTTTGACTACAGAACCTTTCAAGTTTACTTTATCAATCAGCTATCTCATAATGAGTTGCTAAAAATAGTTGTTCCTTAATATTTCATTCTAGACACATTGCTGTTTCCTTTATAAATTAAACACAGCGAAACAGCTAGAAAGCACCGACCACTGTAAAAAGCTGCAAATACGGCTAGAATAGTACAAAAATACTTATTTATTAAAAATGAAGCGCTTTTAGTCTCGCTATTAGCGAGACTTCTTCAGACTACAATCACTCATCTTCAATATTTTAATGCATTAACATGAATTGGTAATTAACAAACTACCCCAACCACCAATCAGAACTACTTAAATAACTTTAAAATAATCTTCCTTGCAACCTTAATCAGCGAGTCCTAGATTGATGCATATTTCCACACCAAATCATCCAACATCATATAACCAAGTGTATAAAAAATGTGTGATAATACACCATATATATATATTTAAAACTGTGAATTCATTTTATTTTACTTTTATTATAATTTTTATTATTATTATTTTCACTTAAACTCGTGTAGTATTACCTTGCAAGACTCTCTAATTTTTTTTAAATTTAAAATTAGGGTCTTGCAAGGTAATACTACATGAGTTTAAGTGATAATAATAAAAATAAAAATTATAATAAAAGTAAAATAAAAATTAATTCAAATTATTTGTGAAAAAAGGGGGGTGTTTTAAGTAATTGTTATTTGAAATTCAGATTCATTAAATTTACCAAATAAATTTATTTTTTAATTTTTATTTATTATTGAATTATGAATTTAAACAGGGATGTATATCATATGGTGTTTCTGCTTGAATGAATAAAGTGTATATAGCAGTCATGGTAATGAATAGTGGTTGTATGAATTTTATATAAATATCTCCTACTGATTTAATTTTTATGTAAACAGTTTTAAATATATACACACACACACACACACGCACATATATATATATATATATATATATATATATATATATATATATATATATATATATATATATATATGGTGTATTATCACACATTTTTTATGCATTTTATATACACTTGGTTATATGATGGATGATATAGTGTGGAAATATGCATCAACCTATGACTCACTGATTAAGGTTGCAAGGAAGATTATTTTAAAGTTATTTAAGTAGTTCTGATTGGTGGTTGGGGTAGTTAATTACCAATTCATGTTAATGCATTTAAATACTGAAGATGAGTGATTGTAGTCTGAAGAAGTCTCGCTAATAGCGAGACGAAAAGCGCTTCATGTTTAATAGAGTATTTTTGTACTATTTTGGCCGTATTTGCAGCTTTTTACAGTGGTTGGTGCTTTCTAGCTGTTTTGTTGTGTTTGGTTTGCCTGTATTCCTGCTGTTCAGTTCTTTATAAATTAATAATATTACTGACTATTTATTGGAACGCAACCTTAACCTGTACGCATATGATATTTTATTACTTCTGACAAATATCCAACAGTCTTGCAATCTCAACTCCAGCAATCCTCCTCTGATCTTTGTCAGTGGTCTGAACAAAATAAACTTTTAATTAACCACAAGAGCCTCTTAGGTTCATAGGTTCATAGGTTCATACTAGGCTATCTGCCCAGGTTGAATTCCTTTCCTTACTATGTCACAGTGACCACCATATTATTCCTTTTGTAACTGAGTACAAGTATGAAGGTCCTAATCCTTGACTCTATTACAACCCACACTGATAATAGCATTAATAAAGTCTTCTTACAACTAAAACTCTGCTATAGGATGTCACATCTATCTCCTACTGCCTGCAAAACACTGACCAAGATGTCCTTCTCCCCAAACTTGAATTTTTCTTCCTTTACCCTCTGCTTATTACACTCAGTCTACAAGTCACTGTAGACACGCATGTATGAGGCTTTATTTTTTATCTTGTCACTGAGAATAAAAATGCAAATTTGCCGTACTTTGACATCCTGCTACACCACTGTAACATTCTGAATGACTTAAATTGGTTATCCATTACTGAAATGTCCCCTTAACTTCTGTGCACTTCACTTTATAAAATCATAAATGACATGTGGGCTTGAAGTCCAGTCATTCCTTGGCCTAAATCAGTAATTTGGAGCTGTGTAATTTTGAAAAGAATTAAGGTGTTGTGGATTTCTGCCTGACGAGCTGTGTTTGAACATGGGAGCAATATGAGTGTCTTCTTTCCTCTTTGGTTTATATTTTTAGTTATTAGTAAAGAAAACAAGGGGCTCACTCATTCAAGGATATAAATGGTATGGTAAAGAAAAAGAGTTAGTTTTATTTGCAGATGGTATTTTGTACTTGAAAAATCCAGAAAAGGATATTTCAGTGTTGTGAAACATTTTGAGACACTTCAATTTTTTTCTGGATGTAAAGGTAATGAAGTTAGAGGCTTTAGCTGTTATGTGCTCACATGAGTTGGTTTTGCAACTCCCGTATTTACAGATACACTATAAGATGATTGGTGTATGGATTAAAAATTATTCTGTTATGGCAGCTAAGGATATGTGGGAGGAGACTAAAAAGATAATAGAAAAACTGAGAAAGTGGCAGCTCTTTATTATGGATAGTAAGATCTAAGCAATGAAAACATCTAGTCCCTTAGTTTTATAGGGTCTGTATTAGATTATCGAACTTTTAAAAGTTTGAACACCATATGTTCAAACTCTTAAAAGTTCAAAAAAAACAAAAAAAAAAACAGAAAAAACATACCTGAAAGGTTAAGCAGGGGGGCCAGCCCACCTGCACCCCCACACTCCCCCGCTGTTTACATATACCAACTCTGAGGTTGCACTACAGTGCAGACAATGAAAAACTTCCATTTTCGCACTATACGGAGATCTCCGTTGAAACATTCAAACATTTACATGTTCGATCATATGGTGTCGACCATATCACTTTCGAACAAGTAAATGTTCGATTACGTAATATAGACTCATTTTATATGTATTTCAGGCAAATATTTATCAACCAGAGGAGATGATGTAGGCGGTATTTAAGAGTTGGAATTTATTTGGGAGGGAAAGTGGGCAAGAGTTAAGTGGGGTTAAGGTGATATTCATCATAGAGGTAGGTGTGTTATGATTATTTGATTTGAATGGGTACTTTAGAGCTAGGCAGCTAAGGCATATGTACATATCACAAGTGTTAAATTATAAATCAACGTGAGGAGGGTGAGAAATAAGGAGATGGTAGGATTTTGGATGCGGACTCTTAAAGAGAATAGCAGATATACAGAGCATTATAGTTGCAAAATAGCAGAAAGTATTTTAAGAATTTTGGGAAAGCTACTCTGGTACCAACTCCTTTTCCCAACGGTTCTTGGAATTCATAAATTCCAACGTCCTGGATCAGCTAATCCATTGTCCCACCAGGGGCTCCAATATCCTAGACCTGGTCATTACCAACATGGGAGAGAGATGCTCCACACCAGTGGTCAACCCCCTCATTGGTCAGGTCTGACCATAAGCAAATCACCCTTGACATCCACATCCCAGCCCCACCCCCCAGTAAGGAAACCTCCTTAAAAAACTTCTCCAAAGCCAACTTCAAGCTACTGAAGTCAGAAGTGACAAACCTCACAACACCCACGCAGATGGGATTTGGAAGTCCGACTGCAGAATCCTACACTAAGGCACTGTACGAGCACATCCACTCGTGCATGAATCGTGCCATCCCAAATAGAACCAAGATGCTCTTCTCCAAAAAAGGAAGCCAATCTGGTCGTCCCCTGCTATAAACAAACTATATAACAGAAGGAAGAAACTGTTGCAAAAAAGAAATCCCAGGATGCAAAAAACTCCCTCACCAGCTTCAGTAAGAAGCTGAGATCCCTCATAAAATCCTCAAAAGCTAGTTACAAAAATAAAATTGCCAAAGATTACAAAGACAACCACAAGGCATTCTATAGTTATGTCAAGAATCTAAATGGCAATGCTCAGATCTGCTCTGAGTTACAACAGAATGGCATTAAATATACTGATCCCAGGGATATTGCCAATATTCTGGAAGATCGATTTAGTGCCAACTTCACCCCGTCTCACCCCCTAAAGGCCCATCTCAATACCAAAAGATTGCCAAATTCCGATAATCACAGCCACACAGGTAGAAACCGCACTCTCCAAAGCTAAGCATACAGCATCCATGGGACCAGATGACATCCCAGGCTGTGTACTACATGAACTACAAAATGAACTGGCCCCTCACCTAAGTGTCATGTATAATCATAGCCTCACCTCAGGCTTCGTGCCCACTGAGTGGCGCACAGCTACAGTTATCCCACTCCACAAGGGAGGATCCACCTTGGATCCCGGGAACTACCGTCCCATCAGTCTGACAAGCCTGATTTGCAAGGGCATGAAACACATTATCTTGGAACTTATCAACAAAGACATTGGCAACCTTCAAACACTGGACCCCACCCAGTTTGGGTTTGTGAAGGGCCGATCTTGTCTCCTGAATGTGATTGACTTCTTCGAATCAGTCTCCAGAGCTGTGGACGAGGGTAAGGCAGTCCACACAGCCTATCTGGACCTTGCCAAGGCCTTTGACACCATCCCCCACTCTGGAATCATAGATAAACTTACTAAGCTGGGCATAAATCCCTACGTCACTCAATGGGTTGCTAACTGGCTTACTGACAGAACCCAGACAGTAAAAGTAGCCGACTCCAAATCCAGCTCCAGACAAGTGGAGTACCTCAGGTTTCAGTCCTGGGACCACTCTTGTTTGGCATCTACTTCTCTGAAGTACAGGCTAACACTAAGGGACTCTGGCTAACCAAGTTTGCAGATGACTGCAAACTGGGAGCCATTATTGAATCCCCAAATGATGTGGATATTCTACAAAAGGGCCTTACAGAAACATATGCCTGGTGCCAGAGCCATGGGCTCAAGCTTAATGCCAAGAAATGTATAGATGTCCTTCAAGGATGCATCTGCAGTCCTTACAAACGGGTTGTCCTGTCGTCAGGCAGCCCTTCGGTCGGCCGGATTCCAAAGTCTGGGTCTGGCCTCGGCTGGTGTCGCACTTCACCCGACGTCATAGCTGCAGTTCTTCGGGTATAAAGGCATCAGCCGACGCCATTTTCCTCCGTCTTTCTTGCCGCGTGGCGCCCGAAGCAGAAGCTGTTCGCAAGTGCCGGTCGGTCAGATCCAGAGATTACTACTACCGAATACTACTTCGAAGACTTCTAAAAGCTAAGTACCCGTTGGGGACTCTTTCTTGCCTCAGCCGATGTCAGAAAAAGTGAATAACTGTTTAACTTGTGGGAAACAAATACCTCATAAAGATTTCCACTCTTACTGCTTACCTTGTTTAGGCCCAGACCACGACGTAGCAGCTTGTTTAGCCTGTGCTTCTTTCAACCGACGGACGCTTAGACATCGGTCGGAGTTTGCTGAACAGTTTTTCGGCTCAGATTTTGCGTACATAATGCCGTCGGATCCTCCGACTTCACAAGTTAAGAAACGCAAAGAAAAGGACCGACACTCGCGGTCCGCGGTTTCGGCCGAAACCACGGTTAAGCAAACCGCGAGTGTCTCGGTTTCGGCCGAAACCGAGCAAACGGTTCTATCTTCAGCCGAATCCATGACTACTACCGAGGCCCCTTCTAACCTGGTTGAATCGGCCTCTGAAATTCAACCTGCTACTGTGGTTTCACAAGAATTATCGGACACCATCCCTTTGGATGTTTCAACCCCTGCAAGTGGTGCTGCTAGGCCACCTGCAGCCATGTCCATAAAGGCCTTTGCCAGGGCTAAAGCAGCCAAAACTTCTAAGTCTGTGCCTGTTAAGCCCCCCTCTCAGACCCAGTTCCAGTTCCCAAATGCTCACTCTGGCAGAGGATCTCATCTCTTTAATAAGGGGATCCCAACCTCATCCAGACAGGGCCTCTCAACCTCCTCCAGAAAAGAGACCTAGAGCAGAGCCCCCTGAGCCAGTGTCCTCAGATGATTCTTCTGATGATACAGACAATACAGACCATCCAGAGGCTCCTTTTTCTCCTTATGAAGACTCCGATGCTGAGGAATCAATTCCTTCTGCCTCTCCACCAGAGGAATTTTCCTTTGGGGAAACCTTACATGCCATGAGAGAGCAATTCCAATGGCAGGGGCAAGATTTCTCAGATTCAAGGAAAAGGCTTAGGACTTTTTTGCATTTACCACAACATAGGCCTTTAGCTATACCTCCAGTTCTTCCTGTTGTAGATGATGCATTTAATGATGCTTGCACTGCTCCTGATACTTTGCCTCCAGCCCCTGCTAAGCCCGATAGGTTCTACAGGGTCCCGGACACACATCACCATTTATACAAGGCTCCTTTTGCAGATCCGAGACTATCTCCCAGGGGCATAAGGCAGTAGCTTCGACCTCAGTTAAAACCCTCTCCCTCTGAAAGGGAATCCAGGTCCTTAGAGATGGGGTAAAAAGTATACACCTCTGCTACTCTCTCAGCTAGGGCATTGAACTGTCAGTTTCATATGATCCAATACCAGGAGTTTATGCTTGATCAGTTAACTAAGAAACTGTCCTCTGATGATTCTTTAGATAAGAAATATGTTCTAGAAATGGTGCATAACATTCAGCAGGTTAGTAACCATTCTTTAAAATGTGGCTATGATGCACTGGAGGCTTCCTTTAGATCAGCCATGACTGGCACAGTTATAAGAAGGCATGCATGGTTGAAAGAACAGGTCTTGCCGGATCATGTTAAAGCAAAACTATTAGATGCTCCTATGGATAAGGTCAGTTTATTTGGTTCTCCTGCTCAGCAGGTACTGAAGAAAATGGAAGAGAAGGCAAAATCTGTACAAACAGTGAAAGATTTCTTACAGGTTCAGCCTCCAAGGTTTAGCAGGAACTGGCCTTCCAAAATTTGGTCCTTTCCAGACTCCTCTAAAACACAGAGAGGCAGGAATAGGCATTCAAGAGGCAGAAATCAATCCAGAGGAGGTGCCTACAGGGGACGCCAGTGGCAAGGTAACAACCAGCGAGGCACAGACACAACTACTACCACTGCAACAGGACAATCACAGTGACTTGGCTCTGGCACCGCCTACCAGGGAACAAATAGCAGCACCCTTAGGCGGAAAGTTAGCCTTATTTTCAAAAACTGGCACTACATCACAAGAGACAAGTGGATTTTGCAAACTATAGACCAAGGCTACAGGTTTCATTTCCATACTTTACCAGGAAAAAGAGGAATGCCAAACCTACCACCAAATCAAAAGACAGAAGCTCTAAAACAAATAGCTCAATTAGCAAAGATGAGAGCTGTGGAAAGGGTACCATCTATGGAACAAGGAAAGGATTTTACTCCAGACTATTCCTGGTACCAAGAAAAGAGAAAAATTGGAGGCCTATTCTCGACCTGTCCGCTTTAAACACATTCATCATTGTTCCAAAATTCAAAATGCTGACCCTACAGCAACTTCTTCCCATGCTGGGCAAGGAGTATTGGCTGGTGACTCTAGATCTCAAGGAGGCATACCTGCACGTCCCCATACGACCAAATTGCAGAAGATACCTCAGATTTCTTGCAGGATCAGAGCATTATCAATTCTCAGCATTGCCCTTTGGCTTATCTACTGCACCCAGAGTGTTCACAAAATGCCTGGCATCAGTAATCGCTCACTGCAGGCTTCAGGGAATCCAAATATATCCATACCTGGACGACTGCCTGATACAAGCGGACAACAAAAACAAGCTAACAGAAGACTTACAAAGAGTCATTTGCTTACTGCAAGCCCTGGGATATACAGTCGATATAAAAAAATCAAGACTGATACCATCCCAAAGAATAACTTTCTTATGTGCAGAATTGGACACAGTAAAACAGATGGCATTCCTAACTGCAGAAAAACAAGAACAACTTCCTCTCTACTTCTTGGCATTAACAAAGCAGAACAAACTAACAGCAAGGAAAGTACTGCAGGCCTTGGGCTTCATGGCATCCTGCATAATCCTGGTCCCTCATGCCAGACTGCATATGAGAAAGCTACAGTGGTACCTGAAGAATTTATGGTCTCAACACAGGCACAGCCTAGAAACTGAAATACCACTAATCCCATGCCTAAAACAAGAGTTCCTATGGTGGGCTCAGGCATGCCAATCAAACCCAGGTTTGCCCTTCCACAGCATTCAACCAAGCCAAACCATCACAACGGACGCCTCAGACCTCGGTTGGGGGGCCCACATGCTGGACAAGTGCATACAAGGCTTATGGACTCCAGATCAGCTGCACCTGCACATAAATCAAAAGGAAATGCTGGCAGTAAAACTAGCAATCCAGAATTTCAAACCATTCCTCCAAGAAGGGCAGTTGATGATAAGGACAGACAACACCACAGTCATGTGGTACATCAACAAACAGGGAGGCACTCATTCATACCCTCTATGCCGGATGGCACTGGACCTATGGAATATGGCTCTGAGCTACAACATTCAGTTGCAAGCAATTTTGTACCGGAAAAGAAAACATCCTAGCAGACATACTAAGCAGAACTACCTCGGATGCTCACGAATGGATGCTACACCCGGACATCTTCAAGGTCATCACAAGGAAATGGGGACTGCCACAAATAGACCTATTCGCATCCCCACTCAATCACCAGCTCAAGAAATTCTGCACAAGGATGTACCACCCACTTGCTTGGAAGGTGGACTCTCTATCCTTCAGTTGGAAAGGCCTGACAGCATACGCATTCCCACCACTTCCTTTGATGCACAAGGTGCTACTGAAAATCAAAGAGGAACGTCCAAGGATCATTCTGATAGCTCCAGACTGGCCAAGACAACATTGGTACCCATTACTGAGGAGCATGTCTCGGGGGAAAATGTGGACACTACCCCTGATTCCTTTGCTGTTAACTCAGAGCGGCTACAACACCCTGCATCCAAACCTGAAAACTCTGCAGCTGACTGCCTGGAACAGGGTTAAAGACATTATCCTTGAGGCCCGCAGACCCTCAACAAGAAGGAACTATGCAGGAAAATGGAAAAGGTTTCTCATTTGGAGTACTGAAAGGGGAAAAGATGTGTCAAAGGTAGACATTGCCAACATCCTGGAGTATTTGGCAGAGCTTTTCCATACAGGCCTGTCCTATTCCTCCATCAAGATACATGCATCAGCTATTTCTGCAGAATACAGCTTCGATCCCCCTGTCTTCTCGCATCCTCTACTCAGGCAGTTTCTGAGAGGAATTAAAAATGTAAAACCTCCTAGGAAACCACCATTACCAGCATGGGACTTGAACTTTGTGCTAGAAAAATTGACACTCCCCCCTTTCGAACCAGCAGCACCAGCAGATCTTCAACACCTATCCTGGAAAACTGCTTTTCTGCTGGCAATTACCTCAGCAAGAAGGGTTTCTGAGCTACAGGCTTTAATGGCAGTACAACCCTTCCTAATCTTCCATCAAGATAGAGTGTCCATGAGAACAAATCCTACATTTATGCCTAAGGTGGTATCCAGAGTGTCTTTAAACCAGGCTATCCACCTACCTACCTTCTTCCCCAATCCACAGAACAGGGGAAAGACTGCTGCATACTTTGGATGTACATAGACAGTTGCGCTACTACCTGGACAGAACCAAGGGCAATAGAAAAACTGACCAGCTTCTGGTAGCATATGCAACAGGAAGGGAAGGAAAAGCAATTTCAAAACAGACAATCTCCAAGTGGATAGGAAATTGCATCAGATTCTGTTACTCCTACCATGGAAAGCAAACTCCACAGAACATAAGGCCTCATTCTACAAGGGCTACAGCCACTACCACAGCTTTCTTACGAGGAGTGGCTACCAAGGACATTATAGAGGCTGCTACTTGGACCTCCGTGCATACATTTGCCAAGCATTATAACTTACCTTTATACTCTAGATCCCGAGCAGGGTTTGCCACTGCTGTTTTGCAAGGGATCCTAACTACACCATAATTTCTTCTTCCTCCTCCCCTAGTTTGGCTATGGTATTCTACCCATTTGTAAGGACTGCAGATGCATCCTTGAAGGACATAGTACAGTTTTGTACCTACCATAAATGTAGATGTCCGAACAGGAATGCATCTGCAGTCAGGATTACCCACCCTCCTTCCCCTCTGTGGTATTCCTAGGGTATTTGCCCATCTAATAGCTAGCTGGGGGGGATCTCTTATGGCATATTTGTTTGTATATATGTACATACATGCTTATTTTTTGTGGTTGCCTTCTACTATTTGGAAACATTGGCATTTATCCAAAATGTAGCTATCCAAGAGGGCAACTGGCATCTGGGGCAAGAAACACTGAGGAAAATGGCGTCGGCTGATGCCTTTATACCCGAAGAACTGCAGCTATGACGTCGGGTGAAGTGCGACACCAGCCGAGGCCAGACCCAGATTTTGGAATCCGGCCGACCGAAGGGCTGCCTGACGACAGGACAACCCGTTTGTAAGGACTGCAGATGCATTCCTGTTCGGACATCTACATTTATGGTAGGTACAAAACTGTACTTTATCCCCTTTGGAAAAAAACATGTACCCATGAATTACCACATAGGTGGCAGGAAATTAAACATCGAAAGTGTGATGAGGGACTTGTGGACAGCGGTCTCACTTTCGATAACCACATTGCCACAACAGTCAGGAAATCCTTCCATGTGGCACATCTCATCACTAAGGGCTTTTCTTCCAGAAAAAAGGAGGTCATTATCCCACTGTACTCATCCCTCATTAGACCCATTATATAGTATAATGCCCCATTTGGTATGTGCCTCACAAGACATCTGCAACAGCTGGAAAGGCCACAGAAATACCTCACTAAAAGAATCGCAGGCCTAAAGCAGATGCCATATACTGACAGTCTAAAAAAAACTCCAGCTATACTCTGTGGCATATCGTCTACTCATAGGCGATCTCTGCTTAACATACAAGGCCATGTCAAACCCTGAGCTGTTGGGCATGCTTCACTTAAAGAAATCCCAATCCCTCAGAGCCACACGCTCCAGGGATCTAAACCTTGTCATCACAATGAACAAAACATGGTGGAGGGATAGGTTCCTGACCCAGCGACTCTCCATACTCTGGAATAGACTGCCCATACATATCAAGCAGAGCACCTCATTGGCCCTCTTCAAAAGGAACCTTGATGATTGGATGGGAGATAGGAAATTCACCCTGGGGATCATGTCGGTCGCCCTGCTAGACAGAGGCCTGGAGAAGTAAATATTGTGTGAAGAAATATCCAGGGAATTGTTATGGCTAGGCTTGCATAGGCCCTAGGGCCGATAGCCTAGTACCAACCTATGAGCCTATGAATTAAGCCAGCATTAGAATGTGTAAATGAGATTTTGCCAATGTGGTTGACTGCAAGAACTGGTGCAGTAAATATGCAAATAGGACCTGGAATTTAATGGAGAAAATTAGTATGGGAGCCAAGGTATTGGAAGCAAATAAAGCTGTATAGGGAAAAGTAGGCCAAACAGATGTGTGGACTGCAGGCTAGACTGCTTTCCCTACCAGCAGTTGATACCCTACTTTTGGCAAAGCAAAAAGGATTGGGGCATGCTAAGGGGGGGGGGGACTGCTAGAGTTTTTAGTGGAGTCCAGAACAGAAGCTGCTGTTAAAAATGAATAAATGTTAAGGTGTATGAAATACCGCTTGACAGCTATGAGAATAAATCATAAGAGTTTAGAAAAGATTGGGGCCAGAGACCGGAAAGGCAATTTATAAATGAGTAATGGGCAGACGTCTGCATAGCTGTTGTCTATACAACAGTCCAGCCAGAGGCTTTAGGATTTTGCTTGGAAGTGTTTGTATCTGTATTTTTGCTCCCCCAAGCATGTTGCTGCTTTTTTTTTCTAAAGTGGCCAGTTTTAATTCTTTATTTATACCTGAGTTGTAGTCCTTAAACTCATCTCACCTCCCACTAAACACCTCCCCTTCATATATGGAAAAGTGGCAAATTTGAGCTGTTTGCTGCTGTGAGGAGACAAAGTTCATGTGCTGAGAATACTGTTCTTTGTGGTTATCCCTGTCTGTCTTTTAAGTAGTCATTGAAAAGCAAGAAATGTTAATTGAACCTGACTTTAAGAAGACAGGGTATATGTGAAAACACATGTAAAGTCAGTGGATTGACATGAGCTTAGGGGCTATAGCATAATATTTTGAAGCCAAACATTGCATTGTGGTTTCCTGGAGGTAGACTAAAATTCAAGATGCCGGATCCCATGTTGGCAGACTCTGGAATTACATTAAAAAATATAAAAAAAAGTATTATATAGAGTCCAAAAGTGTTAAAATGTAGGAAATGTCAACACTTAATGAAATAAACATGTTTTTATCAGTCTGTGGGCATGGTTCTCTTTTAAGGTTTGTGTGTCTGGATCAAATTATTTGTACTCTGCCTTACCCCTTGGCTATCCACTGCACCAAGAGTGTGCACAAAGTGTCTAGATCTAATTATAGCTCATTGCAGGCTATAAAGGGTGTCCACCTTTTTCCATATTTAGATGACTTGATTATCTTTGCAGTGTCGTTTTCGAAGTGCCCAAATCTCTTAGTTGAGAGATCTCTTACACAAGCTGAGATTCTAAGAGAACATTCAAGTCTTTTTTGACTCCATCACACAAGATTATGTTCCTTAGATGTTAACTAGACACCCCAGTTCAAAGAGCTTTTCTTCCACAGGAAAAGTTAGATTTATACCCAGATCGGTTCACAAGGTTTCTACTCAGACTAAGGAATACCTCAAGATTTTGATTTTATGGCATGTATGATTCTCATGGTACCCCTGACAAGGCTTCACATAAAAAAGATGTAATAATATCTAAAGTCTTGCTGGTCCCAGTACCTCCCCCGATTATCTTTTCATCTCCAAATTTTGGGGTTTGCCTGAAGAGAAGTCACTTGGTGGAGACCGCAAATAAATCCAGGTATTCCCTTCTTCCCCCCGGTCAAAAGCAGTCAGCCACCACAGACTCCTTAGACTTTGCATGGGAAGCATTTTAGGAGTGATACAAAGGACAATTGCAGGTATATAAATATAAAGGATATGCTTGCTCTTTTCAAAGCACTTAACACACTGAATCATCTTTGATTCCCTTGCACCTTTTCAGGTTATTGTAGACAATTTCACAGTCATGTGGTGCACCAGCAAGAAAGGGGGAACCAGGTCTTACCACCTATGCAGACTAGCCATGTTAGCTTGGGATATAGCTTCATAGCAAAACCTCTCTCTCCAGGTATCCTATATCCTATCAGAGCAAAATAGTGTGATAGACGAGCTGAGCAGGATAAAGGCAGACCCTCATGAATGGAAACTAGATTAGAGGGTATTCTAAGATTTGAACCATATGTGTGAAGTTTATCAAGTAGACCTCTCTTCCCTCCTCTCTGAACAACCAGCTGTCTAAATGTTTTTCCAGGACTCCATGTAAGGAGGCTTGAAAGACAGATGCCTTGTCTTTCCCTTGGATAGGAATGTTCCTGCATGCTTTTCACCATTTTCAGTGATATCCAAGGTACTTGTAACGATTCAGAAGGAATCCCCACCGTCATTGTGCTGACTCCTTTCTGGCCCAGGAACAGTGGTTCTTCCTTCTTTTGGAAAGTCTCAGGGGCAGTAACCACAAGCTTCCTCACAGAATGGATCTACCCACACAAGAACAGGGATGTTTGATGCACCCTGCCCCCAGTTAGCATCAACTTGACTGCCTGGATGAAAGGGTCTTAATTCCCTTCAGGCACCTGTTTACTGAGGACCTGCAGCAGGTTTTATTGGATGCATGAAAGCCTGCTAGTAGAAAATTGTATATTAGTAAATGGAAAGGGTCTTCTTGGTACCAGCAGCATAACCACCGCCCATTTAAGGCTTGTGTTTTTCTGGTTTTGCAGTATTTGTGTGAATTACTATACTTTGGTCCTCCTTACTTCTTGTTCAAGGTTCATTTGTCGGTCATTGCAGCATGTCTGCACAAGGATCCTCCTTTCAATGCACTCTCATATCAAAATGTTTTGAAAGGGGTTTTTGCATAACAGACTTCCAAGAAAACTGGTGGCTCCTTCTTGTGATCTTAATTTTGTGTTGAGAAGCTAATACTTGCTCCATTTGAACAGCTTATCTTGGCTGACTTGAGGCTCTTAACATGGAAAACTCTCTTACTGATTGCTTTGAACTCTGCAGAAAGAGTATCTGAGTTGCAAGCTGTTATGATGAGTCATCCCCATCTCATTTTCCACAGAGACAGGGTTTCTGAGAGAACTAATCTTCCTTTAATCCCTAAAGCAATGTCCATGTTTACTTTAAGCCAAACAATCTATCTTCCTGTTTTCTTTCCTGAACCTTAAAACGAGGAAGAAAGATACTCCATACCTTGGATGTCCACAGACAACTTTGGTACAAAATCCTTAAGGTCTTTGGATCAGTTGTTTATTTCTTGTGAAGGTAAGAAGGGGCAGTCTATGTCAAAACACACTTTCTAATTGATTATCTCAGGTTATTACCTTTTGTTATCACCACAGCAAAACTATTCCAGACATGGTCAAGGCATTGTCGTCTTCTGTGGCTATTTTGAATGGTTTGGATTCTAGAAGTACTCTGGAAGCAACAACTTGTTTATCTTTGCATACTTTTATGAAGCACTACAAACTTGATTTATTCTGTAGGTCTAGTTCAGGCTTTGCAAGGACCTCCTGGATTCTTCCCTTTCCTCCTCCCAGATGCTGCTAGCTAGGGTGATCTACCCATATAGCTAGGGCTACTGCAGCAGTAATCAATATGATGAAATTGGCACAGTTGTGTAAGTAAACTTACCTTAACAGCAGATGTTTGAACGATCACTGTTGCAGTAGCCACTCCCTCCCTCCATCCCTCCTTTTTTTTTTTGTTTATGCCAGGGTGTTGGTATGTGTATTTAGTTCTAGCTGTATCCTCCCAAGGCTCTACCTCCCTCTGCTGTTTGGCTTGAAACCTCTGAAGTGCTTGGCACCCAAACTTGTGATTTTAGGCAGCTCAGCTCAAGCTGCCTTAAAGTTTGAGCACATGGTAGATGCCCTGAAATGTTTGAAGGCTTGGCTGGCTGTTATATCTGTGGCAGAATATAACCTAGATAGCTAAGGCTGTTGCAGCAGTGACTATTCAAAATCTACTGTTGTGGTAGGTTTACTTACACAGCTGTAGGCTTTGCCAAACCTTGGTGACCTTTTTTTGCACATTTTTCAGGCTTGTCCATAACTGTTTGGACTGACATGAGGTTTCCAATAACCTCTGTCAGAAATCTAGTGGACATTTCTTCTAAACAACTTGTAGACCCTTGGGTTATCCTTCCACTGGTGTCAGTCATTTTGGGATGCCATCAGGATAGCCTAGAGATATATTTGCTCTGCTCTTTTGTCCACTTCCTAAACTTTGTTAGCCATAATCTGTTAATTATGCCAGACAGGTATGCACCAGATGAGAAGGGCCACAGGACAGATTTCTGTGTGACATTGCTGGAAATGCTTTTTTGTTTAGAAGAGATACCCTTGACTTTAACTGTATGAGTTCTGTCGGATAACTAATTACCTAGCCAACAAACACTGTATGGGTTAATTTTGAGTTGAAAGAGTTTCAGTAATTTCAGAACAGGAAATAGTATTTGAAAGCCTTAGTAAGGTCCAAATAGGCTGCATGTATTGTGTCCTTTATCTGTGGTCTGCATAACCCTGTCACAAAACCCAAGCTGATTAAGCAGGAATGATTTGCCTTTTACAAAGCAGATTGGTGTGGATCCAGGGATGTATGGTCACCGATATCATTTTTTATTGGTTGAACTATAATATGATCCACAGACTTTTAAAAAAATATTAGTGAGACTAACAGATATGTAATTCCCAGTGTCAGTGGGAAACCACTTTTTTTGAAAGGATACCACTATAGTTCTCTTCATATTGAGGCTGTCACCAGTAGAGGGAATCAAATTGAAGGAGTCATGGACCAATTTTACTGGATGAGACTTCTCAGCAGTCATCCAGAGATATTGTTAAGACTTGTGGAACTGGCATTTCTAATTTTGAGAAGTGCCAGAAGGACTTTGTCTTAAATGATTTCTGGAAGGGAAAGGAAGGGAGGTTTGGGGGGAATAGGGAAGGAAATGGGAGGATGGGTGGTGTGAAGCTGGAAATCATCTGCATGAATATTAGTCTAGTCTTCAGTAAGAATAATTCTCTCCTTGTCCCACATAAGAGTTGGACGTAATTGTTTTACCTACAGTTTTCTCTAGGGAACACTAGGGGTTGTTACCATTTGTTCATATTAGGTAGCAGATATTAACTGTCAAGTTTTTTTTTGTTATGCTACATATATTTTCTTGGTGGACAGGGAGATCTGTACCAGTAGGAAGTGGTATTTCTTGCTGTACATATTTTGCAGTCCTTTCAAGATGTTTGTTCTAGATTTTTCTTTGTGCTTTTTAACACACAACTTCATCTGCCACAAGGGAGTAAGGACTTGAAGAGTCAAATGAAAAAGAACATTAGTGCAAGATCTGCTGTTATAGAAAGTGTTTCATACAGCTGTACTCTCTGCTGTTTAAATGGCAGGCTTTTAACTTTTATGCTTTACTCCCACAGGATTTGAAGCAGCGCCTTGGCCACAGTCCTCAGCTCACAGAGTTATTGATAAAGCCAATACAAAGGGTAATGAAATACCAGCTTCTGCTTAAGGTAAGTGGAGTAAGCAGTTAATTTGCAAATGCTGTAATGCCATCATTTTACATCTGCCGCACTGTTATTTGCTTATTTTTAGGAATCTTGGTAGCTTTTATTTGGGCACTGGGTTTTTTTCAGCAAAATTACATATTTTCTAGTTAATGTTATTGCTTTGTCCTGTTGTGCCTCCACACCTGTAGTTCTTCTGCGTGTGTTCTTCAGCAGAATTATTTTAAGGTTGGTCTTTGGGGGTATGCTTATATGAAGGTTTATAATTTTGCCACCTAAAATGGTCTGGCTAAAAAAAGCTAGCTTAGTAGATAGGTTTAAGCATTTGGTATTGTAGCCATCCCAGTTCCACTTTCCCTTTTGCAACTGTTATTTTATGACATTTTAGGCTGTCAGTACTGCAAGTGTATAATTTCTATTTTGCATCTGTTACATTTTTTATAGGTTTTATTTTATAATTGCATGTATTTTAGTCTCTTTGTGTGTGATTTTTTGTTAGTCATATTAGACCAAAAAGTAGATGGACTGAATATTTTTCACTCGGTTATTTTTGTAAGTTTTGTCATTGATCCTTATTCAAAATGTATTTTGTAGAACCTTTCTCCCCAGGACATAGCTGGAAAATGGACTTGTATCCAGATTAAGTTTCCTGGTTAACAAAAATGGATAAATATTTTTTCCTATTAAAGATGGAAGAAGAAAAATAAAAGTATTCATATTGTTGAGGATCTCCTGTGTTGCACATCCTGAAAAATCAGGTCTTTCCTAAAGTAATCCTTAGCTACATATTCCTTCTCAAATGCAGTCATTGGATGTGTTTGCTTAGTGTGTTTCCCCTCAGTTAAACGATCATGAGTCTTGTTTCATCGCATGCCCAAAATCAGAGGTCATAGCCAGTGCACCTTTAAACAGCAGTAGTACTAGTACTTCAAAATCCATTATGCCTTAGATGGAGTGATCAAACTGTAGCTTCTGTGAGAAATGCTTAATTGCTCTTCTCTTTAGGCTGCTCCCATTAGGGGTTACCACAGTTGATCATCTGTTTCCATTTCTAAACCTTATCTTAGGCCTTCCTCTTTTCCTCTTACCTGGCAGCTCCATCCTTAGCATCCTTTTCCCAATATACACAGCATCCCTCCTCAACACGTGTTCAAACCAGTGCAATCTTTCCTCTCTGGCTTTGTCTCCAAACTGTCCAACCAGAGCTGACCCTGTAATATACTGATTCCTAATCTGTCCATCGTCGTCACACCCAGTGCAAATCTTAACCTCTTCAACTCTGCCACATCCAGGTCTGGCTCCTGCCTTTTTGTCAATGCCACCGTTTCCAACCCATATAATGTAGCTGGTCTCTCTACCCTCTTGTAGGTCTTCCCTTTCACTCCTTTTGGTACCTGTCTGTCACAAATCATTCCTGACACTCTTCTCCACCCATTCCACCCTACCTGTACTCTCTTCTTCACCTCTCTTCCATCCACACTCACCATTATTCTGAACTGCTGATCCCAAGTATTTAAACTCATCCACGTTCGCCAACTCCACTCCCTGCACCCTCACCATTCCTTTATCCTCATTCACACACGCACATTCTTAGTCCTGCTGACCTTTATTCCTCTCCTCTATAGAGCACATCTCCACCTCTCTAGGGTCTCCTCAACCTGGTCCCTACTCTCACTACAGATCACAATGTCCTCTGCAAACATCATAGTCCAAGGGGCCTCTCCTGTCTGATCTCATCTGTCAACCTGTCCATCACCATTGCAAATAAGAAAGGGCTCAGAGCTGATCCTTGATGTAATCCCACCTCCACCTTAAATGCACCTGTCACTCCCACTGCAGGCCTCACCACTGTCACACTACCCTGGTACGTATCCTGTACCACTCTAACGTACTTCTCTGCCACTCCTGACTTCCTCATACAATACCACAGTTCCTGTCTAGGCACCCTGTCATATGCTTTCTCTAAGTCCACAAAGACACAATGCAACTCCTTCTGACCTTCTGTATATTTCTCCATCAACACTCTCAGAGCAAACTTCGCATCTGTAGTGCTCTTTCCTGGTATGAAACCATACTACTGATCACTAATCATCACCTCCCTTCTTAACCTAGCTTCCACTACTCTTTCACATAACTTGATGCTGTGACTGATCAATTTTTTTCCTGAGAAATGCTTTATTATCAGTACCTAGTTCCTACCCTCTTTAATGTGCTGGGTCTACTTTGGTCTTAAATACTTTTTTTTTCCTTCTTTTTTTAAGGGAATATTTATTTCTTATGTCAGCATCAAGATTTGATTGCCAAGCTGTGACATATTTCCAGCTCTGATTTAGAAGTTAAAAAGTGACAAATCAGAGAGTTATCAGTAAGAAAATTTCTGGGAGAAATGGAGATACCATTTGGTTTCCTCAGCCTTTTCCCCTAACCTTTTTAGTAGTAAGGATAAAAGGTTACCAAAATAGTATTTTGCTGTATTAAAAAAAAGTGTAAGATTAGCAATAATGGTAAATGCATTGCACATAGGCGGACCCCCCCCCCCACATACTTTTTCCCTTTCTAAGCGGCATACAGAAAAAGGTGCTATATAATACAGGTTACTTGGCACATTAATTACAGTTCATTTACTTTTTAAAGCCACAGGATTAAACACTGGTTTCAGCTTGACATTGCCATTTAAATCAGGGGTTACATCAGTCCGTAACTTTATGACCCATTTATATCCATGTAATTCTGTTACATTTATTGTCTCCATTCTTGATGTTTTATGGTGTAGCCTTCAGTACACTGATTTCCATATTCTAATACATATTTATGTAGATTTTCACCTTCCTTTTAATGTCAGTACAGTGCTCACTTGTTCTTTATGTCATCTATTATATTTACTTAAATGCGACTTTTACCTGTTATAAGTACCTTGATGCTCCTCATACTGATCACTGCTGCAGTAGTTTTAGCTATATGAGTTATATCCCATCTTGGATGTAATAACTGTCCAGTCTTCCAAAGCTTCAGGGCACCTTCTACACACTTGAACTGTCAAGCAGCTCGAGCTGAGCTTGACTGAAAGACAAGTTTGGACACAAAGCCCTTTAGAGCTTTCCTGCCAGCAGAGAGAGGGAGGCTGACCCTCATGCATTTTTGGTTAAAAAAAACTGTTTAAACAGTCTCAACAAAATTCTGGTAAACAGACGTTTATGAAGAATTGGCAAAGGGGTTCCAAAAAGAATTTTCAAACGTCGCAAAACCAAGGAGAGTCCAGCAAGTCTGAATGACTGCTCTAGAGATCTTGTGACTCCCTCCAACCGTGGCCCATTTTACTTCCAGAAAGGCTGAAGCGCTCTCTTTCCAGCAGATCGTTTCAGACAAATGAGTTCTGAAATCATTCATCAAGGTTACATATGGCAGTGGGGAAGAAAGTCCTCTTTTCCAGGTGGTGGTGTTCATCCTTCCTGGGCTGGTTGTTACATCGTTGGTATGATATAACCCATATAGCTATCATTTGAACATCTAGTGTTATGGTAAGTTCAGCTTACACAACTGTACTTTCTGTTTGCCTTTTAATCACTTGAAAAGGCACTTTCGGCTGTGAAAGGTTTTGTTATACTTTTCAGTTGAGATGCTCTTTCTCAGGAATTAGTTGAGCTGCCAGTTTTTTTTTTTTGGCTTATTTCTTTACCAGTCAATGCTAATATTATTGTAGGTGCATCCTTTAGAGTAATTGGTACAGCTGTGCATATTCAGTTTTTTACTTGGCATTTTCACATCCAATTTCTGTTTTGCTGTTTTTTTTAATCTTTATTAACATTGTGTATTACATAGTTGCATGAGTATACATTTAGTTGTAAGAGAAAACGCAAACCATTACAAAGATGTTATTCATGCACTGCACAAATATCTGTCTTAATCGATTTAACAATAATAAAGATTCCTCAAGTCTTGTCTTCTCTGAAAATGTCACTTTTCCTCCTCCTAAACATTATTCTGACTGTATTCTTCATTTCCGTGAATTTAATTTAATTCTGTAGTGTTTGCTCTTTCCTCTTTTTGAAGTTCCACATCCAGTTTTTTTATTTTCTTTACAATATTCAGTAATTCTGTTAAAGCAGATTTCTAGCAATTGCTTTTTTCCCCTTGCAGCCAGCAGCGTTAAACCATAATAGGGCCTTACTGTGTTTATGCAGTTTAGTTTCTGTATTCCAAAAGGGTCATTTCTTTAGTTAAAATAATTTGCTCCCCAAGCATTTCTGGCAAAGTACCCCTGTAGTAATTTATAATATCCGTCAACTTGTTGTATTTCTAAAACACTTTCCCAGGTATCCCTCTCTTTCTCATTGTACCTCATGCAGTTGCTGTCTACCTGTAGAAAAATTCTCTAGTCTACTTGGGGTGTAAAAATATGTATGCAAATACTTGCATGCAAAAATTGTAAACTTTCTAGATTTTGTTGCATAGATGGGAGGCTTACAGATATCCTCACATAATTTCTTTGTACGTCACCTTTCAGTACTAATTTCCCAATCTTTTATAACTATCCTCTGATTAATTCTTAGGTTTATCATTAATTATTCTATATGCACTACTAATTATCTAATTTTTTACTACAGCCTCTTTTCTAGACTCAAATTACAAACTCAACCAGGGATGCTGTTTCATGTAACACTATCCCTTTCTCTGTGCCTTTGCTTTACTGTTCCTTAGTAGAGAAGGCTCTCTTAAACTCAAAGTCCAAATTTCTGCTTGGCCTTGTTCTATATTACCCCATATCTAAAATTTTTGAAACATCAGTTCCAGTTACCGAAATGTCTTAATATAAACTACTTTCTTTCCCCTACACAACATGACTTTCGACATAGTCATAGTAGAGTCACAGCCTTATTACAATTTACCAACGCAGTCAGTGCAAACAGAAATTCTGGCAACTTGGTAATGTCTTTATTTCTCAACTTGTCCAAAGCTTTCAACACTTACCACATCAACTGGTACTGCATAAACTTTCTTGTCTCCTTTATCTCTTGGTGTAAAAGCTGCTTATCAGACAGGCATCGAGCTGTCAAGTAGCAATCTAAGTATTCTTCTTTTTCTTTCCTGCCTCTCAGCTTAGGCATATCACAGGGATTTATACTTGGATCCCTGTTGTTTGATGTTTTCATTAACGATCTACACTCAGCAGCCAAATACATTAGCCTAATACAAAGCACTTAAAACTCCACATTAATCTGCTTTGCCTCCGCCTTGCAATAAAGTACAAGACCGGACCCAAGAAGCCTTATCTTCTATCTAAATGATTGATTTGAGCTTTAATTCCCTTATAATTGATGGCATGTACACAGAATATTATCAAGTACATGCAACTTGGAAAGAAAACTATGTTAATAGATTTGTTTTTATAACACAAGTGTAAATACATAAGTATACAAATGTAAATACATGATGTTATGTTGTCCTGTCTCGCCTTCATTCTTTCTTGGATAGGTTCGGAACCGATCCTGGGCTCCGACTCGGCTGAATACACAGCTGGAAGTCTCAAACTTGGCTCGTGGAAGGTAGGTATCCCTTGATGCAGTGGTGCAACTCTCCAGATCTCATTTGCCACATTATAAGGTTGGTTGTGCTCTTCTTGGCCGTGGCTAAGTTTTTTGTCTTTTTGCACTTTACTAGCTTAAACTTTTAAGATTCATATATTAGTAGTGTTTTTGTGTGCTTAGATAGTTAAATTTAGCATGTAGCTTACTTTTATGCCCTTTCTACTGTTGTGTGGTGTGGTTTTTCACAGGCCTACATTTGTATCCCGTAGTTAATTATTGTAGTGGTGCCTTATTAGAATACCTGTAGTTTTGTGTGTTGTTTTTAGTCTACACTCGTAGTTTGCTACTTTGTCATTTAACTTATTTAAATTAGAGAGCTAATTGCCCATTTTAGTTAGCGGGCTTGTGGTGTTATTGTTAGTGTGTTCCATCTTTTGGTGCCTTGGTCCTTTAAAGTTAGAGGTCCTAGTGCTCGCTTTTAATCAGAGCAAGGTAGTTTCCAAATATATATTTAATATTTCATAGACATGCAGTTTTTGTTAGGTTAGTGGGTGTTTATATATCTAGCAGTATACCAAGTTATTTGCTATTTGTAATACTTTTGGGAGCTTGTTTTATCTAATCATGTCGAAAGACACCAGGGAGAAAGAGCATAAGCCTTCAGGCTTTAAAAAATGTCAGAAATGTACCCAGAAAATGTCAATTACGGTTGGACATGTCATTTGTGTATATTTTCTAGGGGCTATACATCTACAGGAGAATTGCACTTTCTGCCATTCCTTTAGTGCATGTGTGTTACAGGAGAGGAGAAACAAATTGATTGTTAAGGGACTCTTAAAGCCAACCTTTGAGGAAGCTGTGCAGTGTGCTGCTTCTTCTTCATCACCCTCTTCTTCTAAGAGGGACAAATCATCCAAAAGGCCATCTCCTGTCTCTTCGTCTCAGTCTGAGCCCCCAGAAAAATTGTCAAAACTTTGTTAGCCATCCACCTCCTCTGCTCCACAGGCCTTGTAACCGGAGGTCATCATTATTGACAAGCCTGATTCTTTGGCCCCAGGATCTTCGGAACTGCAAGATACTGTGTCTCTGAGCCGGTCCATTGACATTCCACTGGTCTCCCTTACCTTGAGATCTCCCATTTTGGAGAGATCTCATTCACCTTCTCTATTCTCCAGGTCCACTAGGAGCCTATCTGTTGATGACATGAAGCGGGTGATGTGCAGACTCGAAGTTGCCAGTGCTACATAAGTTGTTCTCGGCTCCGATACATCAGGTCTCGGAGCCTTCCAAAACTCTTGCATCCACTGTTGTTCCTTCTCTGTGCCAACCTGGATCTTCGGAGCCGGAGTGCCTCGTACCACTTACTGTAGAACTGTCTGTTCCGGGATTATGGAACCAATATCTGCTCCGACACCCTCAGCACCGTCCAGGGTGTCTTGGAGCCGGGGTTCTCTGGTTGGCCCTGAACAACTTCAGTTTCGAGCCTACCCCTCGGTGCATTGACTTGGGTGAGTTTAGCTCCTGTATCAGCTTCGGAGCTGGTCTCCCTGGAGCTGGGGATCTCCTCTGTTTCCTCAGAACCAGAGGTATCCTTAGAGCCAGTGAGTTCTGCTTTCGAACTGATGAGTGTGCTGTCCCCCTCTATAGCTTTACACAAGGATACTGGTATTTGTCCCCCTAAGGCACCGGCTACAGTCTCTGCACCACCCCATCCACAGGACAGCAGAGATTCAGACCCTCAGGATTCCCCATTGGGTGAACCCCTCTCTTCCGAGGCCTCCCCAGAATACCCTTCTGAGGAGCCCCCTCGAAAGAGGACATGCAAGAGAAAGCATATAGACTCCCCTGATCAATCTGTCACTTCAGACACTGACCCTTGAGGAGTCAGAAGGCTCCCCATGGTCGGCCTCTGATGATACCTCATTGCAGATATCCTGGAGATCCTAAAGCAGAGAGGCGGCTAGAAAACCATCACCCCTTCTGATGAGGAGTCTTTGTACCGGAAGGCCTTTGGATCTCAACCTTTAGCCTCCTGGGTGTGTCTGCTTTTTGATGAACTAATGGACTTGGTCAGTCGAAAGGCGTGGGAGTCACCTGACACTATGGAACCAGTCCCTTGGAGGCCAAACAAGTTTTTGTCAGCCCCTACTGGAAAAGATTTTCCCACAAAGGGTGTACCTGTAGATGGTATGGTGGTGGCAGCAGCCACCAAGAAGGAACTTTGAGAAGTTCTCATCTGTTCATCCTCTGAAAAAAGATTCTCAAACGATGGGCAGATATGGGAAGCGTGTCTTTTCGTCAGTGACTTTTACACTCTGATAGCTGAACTACCTCACACACTTTACAAGGCTGCAAAAAGATCTCCTGAAAGAGTTAGGAGATACTTACTCTACAAGGTTCATTAGCTGCAGGGGTGACTGAGAAAGTCTCCTCCCAACTATCCACCTTAAATTCTGTCATCACCTCCTCTATGAGACTGATATCTTATGCAACAGATGGAGCGAGTAGGGCAGCGGGTTCAGGAGTTTCCTTGAGGAGACACTCCTGGATGTGCTTGCGAATTTTGCAGAATTTTTTAAGTCTACCTTTGCTAATGCCGCCTTTGGTTGCTCACTTTTTGGATCCAAAGTAAAAGACACACTAACTAGATGCAAGCAGGAAGGGAAAACTCTCTGCCATTGGAGTACGTTTTTCTGTACCTTCAAGACCTTACCCTAAAGGTCAGAAGAGTGGAAAAATGTGGTTCAAAAGATCCCAGGGAGCTTTCCAAGAAGCACAAAGTGAATCCTTCCCAAGGGGCAGGGGGGAGACAACAATGGTAGACGTCCTAGAGGCAGAAGGGGTCCACAAAACGAGGGTGACCATGATTCCTTTCGCAGACGTCCCTATCAGCACTCCTGAAAGGAGGCAGTCGGGGTACATTTGTCTTGTACCCAGAAACCTGGCAAAGTATCACAAAAGACAAGTGGGTACAAAGCATAATATCCAGTTGATATTCCATTCCCTTTTGCTACCCTGTCTTACAAATCAGAACAATCCTTGATGGTTCGACCCAATCTAAGGGAGCAAGCAACTATAGAAATCCAAAAGTTGCTGGACAAGAGTCATCCAAGAAGTCCCCGCAGACCAAATAGGATTCGGAACTTACTCAAGATTCTTTTTGGTGCCAAAAAGAACAGGGGACTGGAGTCCCATATTGTATCTCACCAAGTTAAACGAATCGGTCAAAAAGTCAAAGTTCCGAATGGTGACACTGCAGTCAGTACTTCCCTTCTTAGGGAAAGACGATTGGATGTCCTCAGTAGATCTCCAAGATGCGTGCTACCACATAAAAATGGACAGAGCATCAAGGAGTCACTTAAGCTTCCGGCTGGGAGCCAGTCATTACCAGTTCTGAGCTCTGCTCTTTGACCTCACTACAGCCCCCAGAGTGTTCACCAAATGCATGGCAGTAGTAATGGCTCACTTGAGACGTCTTGGATTGCAAGTGTTTCCATATCTGGATGACTGGCTCCTAACTGCCACCAACAAGCATCTACTCCAATAAGCCAGGGATGCGACATTGGAAATCTGTGCTCAGTTAGGCATAACAGTCAATTTACAAAAATCTGCCTTGTTGCCCTGTCAACATATTACCTTCATAGGTGCAAACCAAGACACTGTTTACATAATGGCGCATCTTCCAGCCAACAGAATTTTAGCCCTCAGACACCAAATACTTCACTTTCGTCCGATGGACAAGGTAAAGGCAAAGGTAGTTGTGAAACTTTTAGGGACAATGGCTTCAACCATAGCACTAGTTCCTCTCGCCAGGATGCATATGAGAATCCTTCAATGGCTCCTGTTCTCCCAATGGTCACTTCAAGAACTTCTTATGTCCCACTTGATCAGAATAATGGAGTCATGCAAAAAGAACCTGTGGTGGTGGATCCAGTCCAACCATGCAGCTATCGGGAGACCCTTTATTCCACAACAACCCGTTGCTACATTGACCATGGACGCTTCCCAGATAGGGTCGGGTGGGCATTATATGGGAAGGATGGTCCAAGGTATATGGCAGGACCATGAGGCCCACTTGAATGTCAGTGTTTTAGAGATGAGAGCAGTGCTGCTGGCGTTGCAAGCACTCCACGATTCTCTTCCACTGGGGACAGTTGCTATACAGTCGGACAATGTCAGTGGTTTGGTACATAAACAAGGAAGAACTAACTCATACCCACTTTGTCGTGAGGGTCTGAGAGTTTGGCAATGGGCAATTTCTTCCCAGTGCTTTCCAGTAGCAACGCACATCCCAGGGAAATCCAACATGATAGCCGGCAAACTCAGCAGGGCAATATTAATGCCTCATGAGTGATCTCTGAACCAGAACATAATGGAAGAGATTTTCCATAAATGGGGTCACCCTTGCTGCAATCTTTTTGCCACTCCTATGAATGCCAAATGCAGCAGCTACTTTGCCCTAATTCCCTTGCCAGGGGAGACACCGAGAGATGCACTTGTACAGGATTGGCCCTCTGGACTTCTTTATGCCTTTTCCCCATTTCCCCTCGTACCCAAAGTCATCCAAAAAGCAAAATCCTTGGTAAGCAGGATGATTCTCATTGCCCCATATTGGCCTTGGCAGATTTGGTTCCCCTTCCTCTGGCCTTATCTTCAGGAGAAACCATAGGCTCTGGACCCAGTTCCAGACCTTCTGACACATATGTCAGGAGCACTTCATCCCTTTCACCCTCAACTTGACAGCATGGCTGCTCCACTTCCCAGTTTAGTCAGGCTTCAAAACTTCACTCCAGCAGTCAAACACATATTGATGTCCTCTCATAAAGTTTCTACTAGAAAACTATATACTAGCAAGGGGAAAAGATTTTCTCACTGGGCCCAAAATAGAAACACTGACCCTTTTTCTCGCCTGTTCAGTCCATTTTAGAATTTCTGGCAGAACTCTTCAGCAAGGCTTGGCTGCAGCAACTAGTAGGGTCCAGCTGGCTGCAGTTTTGAATTTCCACATTGGGGACCATTCTCCTAACTTAATGTCACACATGTTGTGTAAAGCATTTTTAAAAGGCACTTCCTTATAGTTGAGACCTCCTTTTAAGGAACCACTGTACTTTGTACAGGATTGGCCCTCTGGACTTCTTTATGCCTTTTCCCCATTTCCCCTCGTACCCAAAGTCATCCAAAAAGCAAAATCCTTGGTAAGCAGGATGATTCTCATTGCCCCATATTGGCCTTGGCAGATTTGGTTCCCCTTCCTCTGGCCTTATCTTCAGGAGAAACCATAGGCTCTGGACCCAGTTCCAGACCTTCTGACACATATGTCAGGAGTACTTCATCCCTTTCACCCTTAACTTGACAGCATGGCTGCTCCACTTCCCAGTTTAGTCAGGCTTCAAAACTTCACTCCAGCAGTCAAACACATATTGATGTCCTCTCATAAAGTTTCTACTAGAAAACTATATACTAGCAAGGGGAAAAGATTTTCTCACTGGGCCCAAAATAGAAACACTGACCCTTTTTCTGCGTCTGTTCAGTCCATTTTAGAATTTCTGGCAGAACTCTTCAGCAAGGCTTGGCTGCAGCAACTAGTAGGGTCCAGCTGGCTGCAGTTTTGAATTTCCACATTGGGGACCATTCTCCTAACTTAATGTCACACATGTTGTGTAAAGCATTTTTAAAAGGCACTTCCTTATTGAGACCTCCTTTTAAGGAACCACTTCCTCCTTGGATTTAAAATTTGTCCCATCTCAACTTACATTGCCACCATTCGAGCCTTCTTCATCTTGTGACCTCTAATTTCTTTCCTGGATGACCATTTTTCTAGTAGCTGTAACATCTGTCAGAAGAATCACAGAGCTGCAAGCACTGTCAGTCAGATCTCCATATCTGACATTTCATAAGCATAGGGGTATCATTACGAACAACTCCATCCTTTATACCTAAGGTTTGCTCTCAGTCCACTATCAATCAATCCATTGAGCTCCAGGTGGTTTTCCCCAACCATAGCAACAAGTCAGAGTATAAACTCCATCAGTTGGACGTGCATAGACAGCTCAGATTCTGTTTGCATAGAACTAAAGATTTTAGGAAATCTGATAAATTATTCATCTCCTTCTCTGAGGCAAAAAAGGGTATGCCAGTTTCTGAAGTCACCCTTTCAAATTTGCTCTCAAATTGTATCACCTTTATCTATACCTCCAATAATAGAAAGCTACCATTCAGATTTAGGGGTCACTCAACCAAAGCATTAGCTACATCATCTGCTTTTCAAGCAAGAATGTCTATGGACAGTATTTGTACTGCAGCTATGTGGGCCAATCCTCATACGTTTATCACTCATTACAAAGTGGATTTGGCCTTCAGGGACAGGGCCTACTTTGTTTCCACTGTGCTCAAAGGTGTACTCTCGTGAGCCACCCAGGAAAAAAGGTGCTAGGGACGTTGTCCCATCCAATTAAGAATGAAGGCGAGGTAAGACAACATAACATAAAGAAGTTATGTACTCACCATAATGTTCCTTTTTTGTTGTCCATCTTGCCATTCATTCTTATGACCCCGCCCTCCTTTCCCCATCCAAGGACTACTAGAGGACCTGGACATGGGGTCATATATATATATATATATATATATATATATATATATATATATATATATGTTTATTATGGAGAGTTGCACCACTGCATAATGGGATACTTACCTTTCACGAGCCAATTTTGAGACTTCCAGCTGTGTATTCTGCCGAGTCGGAGTTGAGGATTGGCTCCGAACCCATCCAAGTAAGAAGGAATGGTGAGATGGACAACAAACATGGAACGTTATGGTGAGTACATAACTTCTTTTTTGGATCTGTAGGTGTTGGGTACCTTGTTTACTCTGCGTAATTTTAGTCACATGTATAATAACTGCAAATCTTATATTTGAACATGTGTCTAGTGTACTGTTTATTAATATTTCCTGCATATTTCTATTTTTAACATCTACCTTTAGTTCTGTGTTTGTATACTTTTCATTGTCATGTTGAGTTTGTCTATTTTTGTTTTGTTGACTTCTAATTCGTATACTTTGTTTTTTGTAATGTGAAGCTTTTCTCTCTGGGTCTCCACTGAAAGAGGGTTTAATGTCCAGTTGAACTGTCCTGGTCAACAAAAGTAAAATAAATAAATTACATAAATAAAGAGACTTAAAGCATTTTCAGTATTTATAAATTAATATCCATATTCATAATCAAGACCTTCCAACTTCTCATTTGTGTTATCTTTTGTTTAGTATCTTCCATTGTATCCCGGGATGCCTTAACAGACTTCTTTTTAATCCAAGCACCTAAATATTTATTCTTTATCTTCCCCATAAGTACAGGTGTTGTTGAACCAATCCATGTACGGGAACATTGTTTACTGAAAAAATGAAAATTTCTCAAAATGTTCCACAACACACTGAAATATCCTTTTCTAGACTTCTCAACTACAAAATAATGCTGTCTACAAAATAATGCTATTTTTCTCTTAAGTACTATGCCAGTTATACCCCTGAATTTGGGACTGTCTTATTCTCTTCGCCAGTGGTTCTAGGTGTAAAGCAAATGGAGGAGGAAGAGGAGGACACTACTGCTTGGTTCCTCTGATCAGTCACAGCTTTCCACCGTAATTTTTGCCTCTGACCCTTCATATATTTTCCTAATTAACCCCATTATTCTGGCAAGAAATGAAAAGGCTGCCATGGTCCTTCCTATACAATCCTGCTATAATTATTGAATGCCTTCTTTGCATTTAGCCCCCCCCCCCTCCCCAACAGTAATAAAGACTTTTTGCAGTGTGTTTCTCTTTGAATCATCATCATTCTGTTAATGTTTGTCACCCCCCCCCAAACAAAATCACATTGATCCATAACTTATCTGTTTGGGTAACAGCTTAGCCATCCTGTTAGTATTTGACGTAAATGCTTTATAATCATGGTTTACAATTGAAACCAGTCTATATGAAGTTAGATTTAAATGGTCTTTGCCTTCTTTGAGTTGTATAGCCACCACAGCTTTCTTCCAAGATGCTAGTAAATCTTGTTGAACAAAACCTTCTACATCTTTTTCCTTCCTTAACTTCCACAGGAATTAACTGTGTTCCTGGAGAATTCCCTGTTGAATGATTTATGCATCACCATTTTTATCTAATCCCCTGACATTTTAGCTATTAATTCTTGAGCTTCATCTTCCTTTAACCTTAGCATATTTAGGTCTTCTATAAATATTTCCATGCATGTCTTTTCTTGGTTCCCTACATTCCTCTGTTCCATATGTGTCTTCATAGAATTTCTGAAATATCTGTAATACCTGTGTAGGTCTTTGGCTAATTCTGTAATCAATTAAGCCATTGTACTAGGTTTTTTTTTTTTTTTTTTGTGGTGTGTGGTTATCAAAAAGTACTGAACAGCATTTCTAAATATGTGCATATTATTCAGTACTCTCTTATTTTCCCTTTCACATTTAACAGTTGCTCCTTCTCCACTTGTTTTGTAAAATTCCACTTTGTCTACAATATTTTAACCTTTGATAATCTACTAAATTTCTATTACTATTTTGCTACATCTCTGTCCGTCTCATTTTTACTTTATTTTTTAAATTCCAGTTTCATTGTTTCCCATTCGTCAGCTATCTCTACTACTCCTGACTCATTTCCACTATGCATTCCTTAAATTCCACTCTCTTTAATAGATAATTTGGAAAGTGCTAGTGTATTATTTTTACTTGATTATTCTACATCTTCATCTTAATCTTTATTGACATGTGATCTGAAATTTTATTGTCTGTCTCAGAACTATCAGTAAAATACTTATGCTAATGTAAAACATAATTTCTGTCCAGTCTAACCCAGTTATTATATAGAACTTTATTTGGGGTTAATTTGAGTCTCTCTAATTGATGGCAGGTTTGTACCAAAGAAGACCGAATGCTGTACTTAAATCAAAAGGTGCTTCAACAAACTATTAGTTAAGGTTATGCAACCAGCTTATTGTACGTTTTTTATTTTTTTTTTTTATACTTGTTCCCCTAACAGATTTGTTTGTTTTTCAACTGAATTGTACAGGTTATAGGTCATATTAAAGGTGGGAAAAGTTTTGAAATGAGTTATTGTGGTTTCATTTTTTATATCACAAAAACCTGCCATTTTTAACAGGGGTGTGCACACTTTTTTATCCTCTGTGTATGTTGTGTGTGTGTGTGTGTGTGTGTGTGTGTGTGTGTGTGTGTGTGTGTGTGTGTGTGTGTGTGTGTGTGTGTATGTATATATATATATATATGTGTGTGTGTGTGTGTGTGTGTGTGTGTATATATATATATATATATATATATATATATATATATATATATATATACACATGTATGTGTGTGTGTGTGTATATATATATATATATATATACATGTATATGTGTGTGTGTGTATATATATATATATATATATGTGTGTGTGTATATATATATATATATATATATATATATATTTCTGGGTGTGAGACTGAATACAGCAGCCCAGATGGCCTTTTAACCCCGGACAAACAAAAGAATCTTTCCCTTTACTTCCATCAACTATCTTCAGTCCGGCTGACTGCAAGGACAGTCCTTCAAGCCTTAGGGTTCATGGCATCTTGTATTCTGGTGCTTCCCAATGCCAAACTGCATATGAGGAAGCTCAATGGTATCTCAAAAATGTATGGACACAGCACTGCCAGGATTTGGACACTGTCATTCAAATAATACCTTGCATTCAAAAGGAATTTTGTGGTGGGCTCAGGAATGTCACCTAAACAAGGGACTCTCTGTGACCCGCCAGAGGAGTCAGATTCTAACGACAGATGCCTCAGACAGCTTGGGAGCTCATCTAAATGGAAAGTGGATACAAGACAAGTGGCCTGCCAGACTACAGCATCTACATATCAACATGAAGGAGATGTTAGCAGTCCAGTTTGCATTAATGGCTTTCAAGGAGTTACTTCTTCCAGGGCAGGTGTTGATTCTAACAGACAACACAACTGTCATGTGGTACATCAACAAGCAAGGGGAACACATTCTTATCCTCTATGCAGGCAAGCAATGATTTTGTGGAGACTCTCAGCTTCACTAAATCTTCAGGCAAGGTTTCTGCCGAGCACAGAACTCCTTAGCAGATGTGTTAAGACAAATCATGGATCCCCACGGTGGAAACTGGATCTTCATGTATTTCAAAATTGACAGTGTCATGGGGAACTCCAGACATAGATCTGTTCGCTTCTCCACTAAACCACCAGCTGCCAAAGTTTTGCAAAGGTTTCATCACACAGCTTGGAAAGTGGATGCTCTTTCTTTCAGTTGGAAAATCTTCATGTGTATGCCTTTCCACCTCTGCTCCTCCCAAAGGTACTCTAAAGGTCAGACAAGACAAGCCAAGGATGATTTTATAGCTCCAGATTGGCCTCGCAACACTGGTACCCATTACTGAGGAGTCTGGTAAGGAAGCCTCCATGGCCTTTACCTTGATTCCACACCTGTTGTCTCAGAGGACGTCATCTGCTCAATGTCAAGCTTCACTCTCTTCATCTAACAGCCTGGCATATTCTGTTTTGAACACAGCAGGTCTCAACTTCCTCAACAAGTTTTGAATGTGATTATGGAAGCAGAAGACCTAGTACAAGGAAAGTGTATGCAGAAAATGGAAGAGATTTTTATTTTGGAGTGCAGCAAAGATTTGGATGTTTCTGAGCCTAATTTGAGTGTGGCTCTTCAATATCTTACTGAGTTATTGGACAAAGGTTTGTCTTTCTTCCATTAAGATTCATGCTGCAGCAATTTCAGCTCACTATGATTGTGACCCACCATTGTTTTCTCATCCTTTGTTCAAGCAATTTCTTAGAGGGCAAAGAATATAAGACCCGAGAGCTCCTACTCCTGCTTGGGATCTCAATTTTGTGTTGGAGAAACTTACTCTACAACCTTTTGAGCCTGCAGCTACTGCTGAATTGAAATACTTGTCATGGAAGACTGCTTTTTGTTGGCCATTACTCTGCAAGAAGGGTTTCTGAATTGCAGGCCCTTATGGCGTTGAGCCTTTTGATTTTCCATAAGGATAGGGTATCACGACTAATCCTTCCTTTATGCCTAAGGTGGTTTCTAGTGTGGCTTTAAACCAAACTATTCATTTGCCTACTTTTATGCCAAAAAAATTCCCCAAAATAAAGGTAATCAATTAAGCTATTGTACTAGGTTTTTTTTTTTTTTTTTTTTGTGGTGTGTGGTTATCAAAAAGTACTGAACAGCATTTCTAAATATGTGCATATTATTCAGTACTCTCTTATTTTCCCTTTCACATTTAACAGTTGCTCCTTCTCCACTTGTTTTGTAAAATTCCACTTTGTCTACAATATTTTAACCTTTGATAATCTACTAAATTTCTATTACTATTTTGCTACATCTCTGTCCGCCTCTCATTTTTTACTTTATTTTTAAATTCCAGTTTCATTGTTTCCCATTCGGTCAGCTATCTCTACTACTCCTGACTCATTTCCACTATGCATTCCTTAAATTCCACTCTTTAATAGATAATTTGGAAAGTGCTAGTGTATTATTTTTACTTGATTATTCTACATCTTCATCTTAATCTTTATTGACATGTGATCTGAAATTTTATTGTCTGTCTCAGAACTATCAGTAAAATACTTATGCTAATGTAAAACATAATTTCTGTCCAGTCTAACCCAGTTATTATATAGAACTTTATTTGGGGTTAATTTGAGTCTCTAATTGATGGCAGGTTTTGTACCTCAAAGAAGACCGAATGCTGTACTTAAATCAAAAGGTGCTTCAACAAACTATTAGTTAAGGTTATGCAACCAGCTTATTGTACGTTTTTTATTTTTTTTTTTTATACTTGTTCCCCTAACAGATTTGTTTGTTTTTCAACTGAATTGTACAGGTTATAGGTCATATTAAAGGTGGGAAAAGTTTTGAAATGAGTTATTGTGGTTTCATTTTTTATATCACAAAAACCTGCCATTTTTAACAGGGGTGTGCACACTTTTTTATCCTCTGTGTATGTTGTGTGTGTGTGTGTGTGTGTGTGTGTGTGTGTGTGTGTGTGTGTGTGTGTGTGTGTGTGTGTGTGTGTGTATGTATATATATATGTGTGTGTGTGTGTGTGTGTGTGTATATATATATATATATATATATATATATATATATATATATATATATATACACATGTATGTGTGTGTGTGTGTGTATATATATATATATATATATATATATATATATATATATATATATATGTGTGTGTATATATATATATATATATATATATATCTATATAGTATATATGTGTATATATATATATATATATATATATATATATATATATATACACACTATATCTCTTTCATATATACATGTATGTGTGTGTATATATATATATATATATATATATATATATATATATATATATATATATTCACTTTACATGCTCGAAATTCTGAAGTATCGAATTTCAGAATCTCTAGCCCATAGTTGACACACCAGCTGACACATGCATCCTCCAGAAAGGGCCTCACAGAAACAGACGACTGGTGCCAGAGTAATGGCCTTAAACTAAATGCCAAAAAATGTATAGTTATCCCCTTTGGAAAAAACAAAGTACCCACAAATTACCACATAGGTGGTAATCCATTAAGTACAGAAAAAGAAATCGGAGACCTGGGGACCCAAGTTGACAGTGACCTCTCATTTGACACCCACGTCGCCAAAGTGGTTAGAAAGACCTTCTACCTTGCCCACCTTATCATGAAGGGATTCACATCCAGATCAAAGGATGTCATTGTACCCTTATATTCCTCCCTTATCAGGCCTGTGATTGAGTACAATGCCCCATTTGGTATGTACCTCACCCAGCACCTGCAGCAGCTGGAGAGACCCCAAAAGTACCTTACCAAGAGGATCAAGGGTCTCCAGCATATGTCATATGCTGCCAGACTGAAAAAGCTCCAGCTCTATTCAGTAGCATACCGCCTGCACATAGGGGATCTGTGCCTTCAAGGCCATGTCCAATTCAGAATTAATGGACATGTTCCACCTCAAAAAATCCAACTCCATCAGAGCCATGAGAGCTAAAGATCTAAACCTCAGCACAAATATGAATAGGACATGCTGGAGGGACAGATTCACAACCCAGAGGCTTCCCGCACTCTAGAACAGGATACCTGTCCATGTTAGGCAGAGCCCCTCACTGTCTCTATTCAAGAGAAATCTGGACGATTGGATGGGTGATCATAGGTTTACCCCGGGGGTCATCTCTGTGTCATTGCTAGATAGAGGGCACAGTAAACTAAATTTAATTTAAATTGTACATTTTTGTATCATTACATGGGGTGGCAAAAGCCACATACACTTTGGCTAGGCTTATAAATGCCCTAGGGCAGATAGCCTAGTACTATACTATGAAACTATAAAGTGGAAATCCTAAAAGATCGAAAACCCAGAAGTGAGAAATTCAAAATCTCGCATTTCGGAGATGTTGCATTAGAGGTTCTGGTGTTGCGCTGTGTTCTTGGATTCAGATGAGTGTTTTAAGGGTTTTGGGTAGGGGCTGTAGTGTGTGTTAGTGTGTGTTGTTTTGTTTTGTTACTGTGATGTGTGTGTGTGTGTGTGTGTGTGTGTGTGTGTGTGTGTGTGTGTGTGTGTGTGTGTGTGTGTGTGTGTGAGGGGGAATGTAGCTTGTGTGGTGGTGTTTCTTGTGTTTGAAGTGCAACCTTGGAGTTAGCATATTTAAGTAGGGGGGGGTGTGGGGGGCATGTATGTAGGATAGGGTTGTGTGTTTGGGTGGGTGGAGGAAAGGTGTGTGGTATGTGTGTGTGTATTATAGAAGTCGCTGCTCTGGGTTTTCGATCTTTTAGGATTTAAACTTTATGGGCTCAAGATTCTGAAATTCAGTATTTCAGAATTTCGAACATGTAATATATATGTGTGTGTGCCTGTGTATGTTTAAAATATTCTTTACCTTTATTTGCTTTAGTGGTTCTGACCCTTTAAGAAACCTGGTATTTCTTAAAGTTGGAAGCTTCCTTTCAAGGATCACTGTTTTTAACTCCAGCTGTGCGATCGAACTTAGGGTGGCTGGCTGTGGTGGTAGAGTAGTTAGCTTTGTCACCTCACAGCAAAAAGTTCTCTGGTTCGATTCTCAGCTGGGGTGCCTTCTGTGTGGAGTCTGCATGTCCTCCCTGCAGTCACATGGGTTTCCTCCGGGTGCTCCGGTTTCCTCCCACTTTCAAAGACATGCAGTAGGTGGATTGGACACACCAAAGTGGCCATAGGTGATAGTGTGTGCGTGAGTGGGTGGTGCAAATGAACTACTGTGGCAGGGCTGGCCACCCGGCGATGTAAATCTTGGCTCAAGATGATTGTCACTGTGGAAGTGACACTCCGACCCCATGTGTAAAAATGGGAAAAGGGGTTGAGGATGGATTGATGGATAATCTGGGAACTTGTTTCGTGGAGAAATGTTCTGCTTATGTAAACGGTTTTGCTTTTACACACAGTTTTGTGTGGAGAAGTGTTTTACTTGGACAGGGAATAAGACTGATGTAGTAGTGCTGTGTTAACTTTCCTGACATTTTTTTCTGCTACGCATTTTTTTTTAAATTAACATTTTTTATTGAATTATCACTTAAGACATAGACCATCTTACATTTATGTAAGTTAAAACAAACCATATTGACTTATTTTCATTTGCAAACATACAGCACATAAAATCTTCTTTACAGTCATTATCAGTCAAGAAGCATTACATAGCTTATTTATTTATTGCCTTCTCTTAAACCTCATTACTCCTGCAAAAGAGTATTCTGCATGTGTTCCCATAATTCCCATTTTTATCTAATGTGCTCCTACCTTTTTAAAGGGCTCACTTCCAGTTCTTTTATCTCTGTTAATATGTTCACTACTTACAAGTGCGGTTAGACTTTCATTACTGTTTTCTAGTAATTATTTTTTTGGCAGCTACCAGAACTACTCAGCAAGGCCTTACTATGTCTAGGCAATTCCAGTTCTGCATCACAGCATAAAAAAAAATAAATATTCTCAGTTGCATCAATTTACGCATTCAGAATTTCTGACAGAGTAGTCTGTAAGGAGTTTGTAGTCTGTCAACTCATTACACCCCCAAAAATTTGTTCCCAGTTACCTCTTTCTTCTCCATCACACTCAACATTTGTAGTCTACCTGAGGAAAACATTTCTGCTTGGGATATAAAAGTATATATGCATACACTTCTAAACAAAGATCCTAAATCATATAGACTGAATTTAATATTTGTGAGCCATGTATATCCTTCCATTGTTTTTTGTGAACTGCTTATCCAATCTCTCTTCCCAATCCTTTTCTAACCCCCTCTTATTGATGCCTATAGTTACTATGCAGCGTTTGTATGTCCTACTAATTATACCTTTTTTAACAGCAGCTTCTGTTATAGATTCCACTAAAAACACTACCCATCCTGGTCTTTCACTTAGGGATGCCTCCATTTCTTTCTCTTTGCCTATACTCTGATATCAATCCCCAATAGAGGAAGCAGTATCTAGCCTGCAGTCCAAATTAATTGTTGGCCTCTTCCTATTTTGCTACCTTTCCCTCTCTTTATTTGCTTCCCAATACCTTGGTTGCTTTACTATATTTCTCCAGTAAATTCCATCTCCCTTTTGCCTGTTTTCTCTATCCCTAATTGCAGTCATCCCTATCAGCAGAATCTCCTTTCTCCATTCCCATTTTGGTTTACTACCTTGAATACTTTTTGCTACTTTATGCATGTAATAATCTGTGTAGTGGTGGTTCTCATCCAAAATCCCAGTTTTTCTTATTTCTTGAGCTTTCCCTGTTTCATCATCATCCCTTTCCACTTTGAATTATAGCTTTCTTCTTGTGCTATGTATTCGGGAGTTAACTGTGTAGCTCTGAAGTACCACTTCAAATCAGGTAATTACAAACTACCTTGTTCAATTGGAAGGATCAACTTATCTAGCCCTCTTCCCCTCCCAGATAGTCTTCCAACTCTGTGTATTTCACATGCTAATGAAAATATTGATGTCAAAGATGGTTTTGTTTGCACCAAAAATATTTTTAATATATTTAATTACAGTAGTGTAGAAATTACTAGCATTCATTTTAAGCTATTTCAAAGAGGCTTAACATTTGATTTGATGATGTCAATTTTCATTCATTCCTGAACATGTGGGTTCAAATTTGATCCTCTGATCCGACTCAGCCACGTTTTACAGCTCATGGACACTACAAGCCCTCGAGCTCTTCCCTTATCCATAGTGCTCTAGTCCCCCTCCATACCTCATATGTCATTTGCTGTGTTTACAGACGTGGTCACTGTCAGCTCTCAAGCGTTAGTATTTTCATAAGCGATAAGTGAAATAATTTTTCTTCCTTTTTGGGCTGTCTTTAAATTTCTTTCTGCTTTGTATTTTAATTAATTTCTTATTACTGTCTTTATCTTACACTTTTTCAGCGTAACATAATTAACATTACTGGTATTTGTCTCTTTCTCTTTCATTACAGTATCTCTTTACCATTGTTGGTCATTTTTTCTGACTTTGCAAATTGATTTTGGAAGGATTTCGTCCAACATCATTTTCTGAAACACTGGCTGGAGCTCAGCCCTCTAAGACGGACAAAAAAAAAAAGAGAAACTTCTGGATCCTCCATTTCTTCTTCTTATCCGACCATGGAGCCAGCCCAGAAAATCTTGAAAAGATTGGATCCAAAGACCAAATCTTCAGATATGACATTTTAGATACAAGATCTGCCTCATTGGATCAGGTTTTATTCGGAGCCAAAACTCCTCCCCTGGACTGGGTATGTGTCTTCTATGGACCCTATCTCCTCTCGGCTACCATTCCCATTTTTAGAGACACGCCATCACTCTAGGTCCCCTTCAGTGGCCTCCTCTTCCCTTTTTTCCAGAAGCAGATGTGAATAGAATGATTAGGAAGTTTCTCTTAGCACAGATTCAGATGGTGTTCTCCCGGCTCCTTCACCTTCTGGTCTGGAGACCTTTACAGGCATGGAAGGAACCCGATCCTTAAGAGACTAGATAGGATCCTGGCACCACCAAAGGGAGGAAAGTTCTCGAGCAAAGGAATACCAGTTGATGCCATACTCATGGCGGCTACCACAAAGAACGAACTTGCAGAGCAGATTTTATCTGTTTACTCCTAACAGGGAGTCTAGGGCATTGATAGATTTGAAAACTGTGTTTATGCTTCAGCAACTTTCGTACATAGATTGCTGAATTATTGGAAATAACAGATTTTACATGTAACCAAGATCGTATAAACTTCTATTTTCTGTTTTAAAAGAATTCCTGTTTTTGCATCTCACTAATGCCATTTATTACCTGTAGCACTGTATCATCTATTGTTATTACTTGTTTTTTAATTTGTATGTTATTTAACTTGTATTTGTATGTTGCTTAATTTTCTGGAGCTTTTTTCCCCAGGGCTCCATGCGGCCCAGTGGACCATCCTGGCAAACAAACTACAAATAAATAAATAAAATAAATTTGGCATACTTGCCCAGACTTCATTGGGATTTGATTAACGAACTTTCCAAATCCTTCTCAGGAGCACTAACTGCTGAGGCAAAGACTTCTGTTGCCTTACAGTTGGCTATCCTACAATCCATTGCAGCTTCATCCATGAGGCTCATTTTACATGCAGCTGAAGGCACCTCATGGACAGCAGGTTCAGGCATTTCCATTAGGAGACATGCCTGGATGTGCCTGTGTGATTTTGCTGATCCCTTCAAGACCTCCTCCATCAGTGCACCTTTTGATGAAAGTTCTTTGTTTGGCCCTAAAGTTAAAGACGCGCTCTCCAGGTGTGAGCAAGATGATGAGACCCTGTCTGCAATTGGCATACATTTTTTGACTCCTCAAAGAACCTTCTGTAGGAATCAATGAAGTGGTTGAAAAGTGTTTTTCAGAAAGTCCCAGGGTCCTTTCCATGATCCATGTAGAGATAGTTCTCCCAGGGGCAGAGGGGGGAAACTTTAATGGAAGATGCCACCTGCGTGACAGAGGAGGCCCGCAGAAGCAGGGGATCAAGAAATTCCTTCTCTGACAGACCTTACAAGCCCTCCTGAAAGGAGGCCTAGTTGTCCCACCTCTGGAGAAAGTTGGGGGTTGTCTATCCTTGCATCAGAGAGCCTGGCTGGACATTGCAAAAGATACATGGGAGCAGAGGATTTTTTTCAGAGGTTACGTTATTCCCTTTCCCCCCTACCCCCTCCTTCAACAGTAAACAAAATTCCCTATGTTCCACTCAGTCAAGGAAATCCGCAGCTCTAGAAATTAAAAAAAAAAAAAGCTGCTAGAAAAAGAGAATCATCCAAGAGGACCCCCAGAACCGATAAAATCTGGATCTTACTCAAGATTCTTTTTAGTGAAAAAAAATGGACTGGAGACCAGTTTTGGGTCTCAGCAATCTGAACAAATCTGTTCAGTATACAAAGTTCAGCCCATTTTGCCTTTCCTGTACAAGAACGACTGGATGTGCTCAACAGATCTTCAGGATGCATACTATCACATAAAAATGAACAGGCGATCCAGGAGATAACTACGCTCCTGGCTGGGATCTAGTCATTACCAGTTTGGAGCACTGCTCTTTGGTCTTACCACAACCCTCAGTGTGTTCACCAAATGCATGGCAGTAGTAGTAGTTCACTTGAGACTGCATTGATTGTTTTCTTTCCTGGATAACTGGCTTATAACCTTTGTGACTAGGCATCTGTTGATCAAAGCAAGAGATTTTGTACTCCAGTTGTGCTCTGACCTAGCCGTTTCCATGAGTCTTAAGAAGTCACAGCTAGAGCCAGCTCAAGTGCTAGAATTCTAAGTAGCCTGTTTCAGTACTGTGTCAGTGGCAGCATCTCTTCCTTTGACAAGGATACAGACTATTCCATTTCAAGTCAAAAAGATCATTCAAAATTCGTCACTCTCAGCCCGACTTCTGTTGGCTTTTAGGATCAGTGTCTTCTGCAATAATTTTGGTTCCATTAGCAAGAAACCATAAGGAAATTCTTCAGTGGACCCTTTTCCACCCAGATCAAAATAACTCAGGTATGCAAAAGGTACCTCAGGTGGTGCTTTTGCTCACAACAGATTTTACATGGTCACCCTTTCATACTTCCTCAGTCCAACACCATAGTGACCATGGACGCATCCCATTTTGCGTGGGGGGCACTTTTGGAAAGTTGGTCCAAGGCACTTGGTCCCCAGGAGAGGCCAACACACGTCATTATCCTAGAAATTATGTCAGGTCTCCTAGTGTTGCAGGCCTTCTAAGACTCTCTACCTTCAGGGACTATTGCGATTCAGACTGACAATACGTTAGTAGTCTGGTACATTAGCAAAGGAGGAGGAACTAGATCTTGCCCCTTATGTTGAGAAGCTCTCAGAACATGGCAATGAGCAATCTCATCCAATCGATTTCTGATAGCAATGCACATTTCGGAGAAATCCATAGTGATAGCAGACAGGTTGAGCAGGTCTATCTTTATGCTTCATGAATGGTCTCTCAACAAGAAAATTGCAGAGAAGGTATTCCGCCAGTGCAGCCAGCCATGCTGCGACCCTTTTGTGACTCCCCTCAACAAGTGCAGCAGGTTTTTTGCCCTGATCTCCCCACTGAGGGAGTCACCAAGAGGTGCTGTCCTCCACTAATTGGCCCCCTTGTCTCCTCTGTGCTTACCCCCAACTCCTCTTAATCCCCAAGTTTCTTCTGAAAGCATCTTGATTGAAGAGCAAAGTCATTCTCATTGCCCCTTATTGGCTTCATCAGATTTGGTTCCCCTTCATTTATCCTCATCTAGTTCATCCTCCTTGGATCCTGGCTCCATCTCCAGACCTTCTGTCTCACTTGACAGACATGATTCACCTGGACATTTTGGGCCTAAAGATGACTGCATGGTTTCTCCAATTCTATTGCTAGCTAGACAACCTAGGCTGTCCTCTCCTTTCCATCACATTCTTTTGCCTTCCCACAAAGCTTCCACTAGGAAGATTTACAAAATTAAATGGAAAAATATTTGTTTTGGTGCATAACAGAAAGACAGCGACCCCTTTTCAGCAGCAGTACCCAAAGTTTTTGAATTTTTGGCTACTATTTTTAATGAAGGGGCCAGTTTCTCAAAGGTTAAAGTACAGATCTGATGTCATCTTCATTTGTTCATTAACCTGTGGGTCTCTGTTCCGATGCTTTGAACCAACTCTGCCATTTCACTAGCTTTGAGATTTGTCAAACAAGCAACGAGGTGTTCGGTGCTCTTCATCTCTTCCTTTTTGTGTGTTTTTTTGCAGTTTGTTTGTGTCTTTCGGCTTTTCCCGGTTCGGGGTCGCCACAGCGGAACTCCGGTCCGCTAATGATTGGCAGTAGATTTTTATGTGCTGGCTTGCAGGGCCTAACGCACAACCTTCAACGAAGGAATGCCCATTCACGCATGTCGACACACAGAAGACGCTCTAAATGAGAATCGAACGGGCAATGTCTAACTGTGAGGCGACAACGCTACCGCAGCACCACCACAAGTGTTCTTTTTCAAGTCCTACCCTTCGTCTGTCACCTTTCTTTATCAAGTCCAGTTATACTAGTATTTTGGTCTTTTAGTTTGGGTTCCTGTCCGTAGTCCCTTTCCCTCTTATTCTTCTGATCTTTGCCTTAAAAAGGAAAAAAAAAACTTCTTTCATTAGGTCTGATCCTAAGTTGGACAGGGCTGATAAGTCCTGAGGATTTAAGAAGGGAATTTCCTGTGGGCAAAAGATTCCGTTGTCTGATTTGTTTAGGGCGTACTCACTTGAATAGTGACTGTTCTATTTGTGCGGGTTTTCACTTGTTAGCTGTAGCGGATCACCGCAACAAACTGAGTATTAAGGAGTTATTACCTGCTTCTTCCGCTTCTTCTGTTCTTTCTTCATCAGGGGCTCAAATCCCCTCCAGGAAGCAAAAGGAGGCCTGGGAACCCAGAAAACTGTCTCCCAGATGTTCTCCATCCTTACAGTTAGAGCCTGCAGAAAAGGTGCCCATATCCTGAGAACCAAAGGTTTCAGAACCATTTCCTTCAGTTTAGTCAGTCAACTCTCCACCCTGGACCTTGTTTTCTAGTTTGGAGCCAAGTGTCTCGGTTCAGAGTTCTCCAGTTCTAGAGACCTGCCCAAAAAGGACATCTAGACCTCTGTCCATTTCCTCAATCAGGTCTTCTCGGAGCCTCTTGGACAAGGACATTGGTAGACTGACGAGGCAATTTCTCTAAGCTCAAATTCAGATGGGGATTTAGCCTGCTCTGTCCCCATCTGGATCTGTGAGACTTTCCCCTTTCCGCCCCATGCTCCCTTCCTTGATTCAACCCTCTGTTTGAGTCATTGGTTCCATTAGTCCTGAGAACCAGGGTGTTTGAACCAATAGTCATCATTTCTTTGCCTCCGACTACCTTCCTGACGCGGTCAGTGCAGACTGTGTTCGTTCCTAGTGCGTCTCGGAGACATAGCCTTGACGTTGGTTCCTGGGGGATGTCTTCAACTTTGAAGGTTTCAGAGTTGTTGCTTCCCCTCGGAGCATACAGCTTAGCTCCGACTCCCCCTTTGGAGTGGGAGGTTTGGGGCCTCAGAGGATTGTCTGCTTCAGTGGCCTTGGCCCCGGGGGGACTGCCCTATGGCATTGAACGCCCTTCTGCCTTCAAAGTGGTGGAGAGGGCCCTCTCCTATTCTGGGAGACCCTTGGTTCTCACCCCTGCGGAACCTTCTCTTGTCTCCACTGGATCTGTCTCCAAGGCCTCTCATCTACCCCGTGGGCAGCTGGTCCCAGAAAACCTCCAGACTGTCCCATCTGTGGAGCCCCTCATGTCTTCCGACAACTCCTCGGAGCATCCCACTGAAGAGGTTCCTCAGAAGACACTGTGCAAGAGGAGGCATTTCGATTTTCCCGGAAGAATCTGTCACTGCTGATACTGATTTTGAGAAAGGGGGAGGGGTCACCAAGATCTCCACCGGATGATGTCTCCTTTGGAGATGTCTTAGAACTGCTCTGTCAAAGAGGTGGATGGTCTTCCCAAAATCCCTCCCCGGAGGAATCAGTTTTGTTGGAGGCTTTACGGTCCCATCTCATCTACATCCTGGGTGTCTCCCAGGACGCATCCACTCATTCACTTGGTGTCCTTTAGGGCATGGAAGGACCCAGACACTGTAGAGCCCATCCCCAAGCGTGGAGACAAAATGCTGAGTGCTTCCAGGGCAAACCTTTTTGGACATAGAGTATTCCCGTTGATGCCATGGTGGTTGTGACAGCCACCAGAAAGGAGCTGGCCCAAGACAGCCCCTCTGTCCATCCCTGTAACAGGGAGTCTAGGGCTTTAGACAGATTTGGTAAAAGAGTTTACACATCTCCTTGAGAGCATTAAATTATATTTCCCATTTTACGAGACTACAGAGAGATCTGGTAAAGGAATTTTTAGCTGTATCCTGGGGTCCATGTCTGCAGAGGATCAGAAGAAGTTCTCCAGAATGGCCACCCTCCATTCCCTGCCTAACATGTCCATGAGGCTGATATGCCATGCAGCAGAGGGTAACTCAAGGGTGGCCATTTCTGGCATTGCCATAAGGCGTCATGCTTGGATGTGGCTGTGTGACTTTGTGGAATCTTTCAAGGCATCCTTTGTCAATGCACCTTTTGGGGGATCAACCTTGTTTGGGCCCACTGGTTGAGAGAGACTCTCCCACTGTGAGAAAATGGGAATACCCTGTCTGCCATATGGAACTACTTTTTTTTACCCCACAAAGTCCTTCGCCATAGAACAGAGTGGGAGTAAAAAGATGTGGTTCAAGAAATCTCGGCGTCCTTTCCAGGGCTCTCAGGAAGAATTTTCTCTCAGAGACAGACGGGGGAAATAACCATAATGGTAAGTGCCGACCATGAAGGCGAGAGGGTCCGGAGAACCAAGTGTCTGGAGAGTCCTTCTCAGACCCTTTCAACGCTCCTGAACAGTTGTCCTACTGCCTTCGTCTAGAGCAGTCAGGGGGTGGGAAGCCTGGAAAGCCATCACACATGATAGATGATTGCTAATGATCGTATCCAGAGGATACTCCTTTCCCTTTTTACAGAGACCAAGACAAAAATCTATCCTCCCCGACGTACCATCCATGGGAGGGTGCATCTGCAGAAATAGCAAAATTGCTGCAAAAAAAAGTCATCCAGGAGGTTCCTCCCGATCAAGTCAGATCGGGTGTTTGCTTGAGGTTCTTTTTGGTTCTCAATAAGACTACCATTCTGAACCTGACATCCCTGAACAAATCGATAAAGAATACAAAGCTCAGGATGGTTACAGTACAGTCCATCCTACCTCTGCTGAGGGTGAACGACTGGATGTGCTCATTAGACCTGATGGAGGCAATACTATCACATCAAGATGGACAGGCGCTCTAGAAGGTTTCTTCATTTCAGGCTGGGAGCCAGTCATTTTCAATTCAGATCACTCCAGTTTGGTCTCACCACAGCCCCCAGTGTGTTCACCAAATGCTTGCCAGTGATTGCTGCTCATCTTAGGCTGTCCGGGATTCCAGATACTTCTCTATCTAGACGACTGGTTCTTGACCGCTCCAACCAGGCATCGTCTTATTCAGGCCAGGGATTACCTTTTACAACTGGCTCCACACCTTGGCATAACCCTTAATGTGGAGAAATCCCAGCTGGAACCATTTCAGTAATATAATTCATAGGAGCACGACTGGACACCACAGTTTCTCGGACTTATCTAACAGTGGATCAAGTATCAATCCTGCACCTTCACGTCAAACAAATTATCAGCCATATCACCCCCAGTGAGTTTGGTCCTCAGAGCTCTCTGCTCCATGGCAGCCACTTTACCCCTCTTGCCCACAGCACATTATAACATGAGAATCTTACAATGGACATTAGCAGTACAATGGTCCTTATGCAGAAAGCCTTCCCTTCGGACTTTCCCAGGTATGTAAAGAATCCCTACTATGGTGGCTTCACTGTGCAGATGTTACTCAAGGACGGCCCTTCAGTCTTCCTTCTCCAAACCCCACGTTGACCAAGGATGCCTCCCAGATGAGAGTAGTTCTCTTGGCTTTGCAAGAGCTGCACAGGTTTCTTACTCTAGGCACTGTTGCAATACAGATGGACAGTGTCAGTGGTCTGGTGCATCAGCAAGCAGGGAGGAACCAGGTCTTACCCTCTGTGTCGAGAAGCTATGAGAGTGTAACTGTGGGTGGTTTCTTCCAACCACTTTCTAGTGGCAATGTACATTCCAGGTCCAGCATTCTAGTGGACAGGCTCAGCCGAGTCCTACTGATGCCTCATGAATGGTCTCTGAAACAATCCACGGCATACATGATTATCCAGAAATGGGGTCAACCCTGCTGTGACCTCTTAGCTTTCCCTCTCAACAGCAACCCCCGTGACACTAGATCCATCTCCAGATCTTTTATCTCACCCCTTGGGGCACCCTCGCCCAGACCTTTCAGGCCTGAAACTAACCACATGGTTTCTCCAATCCCGATGATGGCCAGACATCCCAGACTTTCATCCCCTGTCCATAAGATCTTGATCTCTGCCCACAAGCCTTCCACTAGGAACATTTATAAGAGTAAATGGAAAAGGTTTTCCATATGGGACCAGCAGAAACAGATAGACCCCTTTACGACCCTCATCCCTATGGTATTGGATTTTTTGGCTTCCCTTTTTAACGATGGAGCTAGTTTTTTCACTGTCAAATGTTCATTTAGCTGCGATTTCCAGCTTTCATTTAGGGGAGGACTCCTCTTCATTAGTGTCATTGAACCTTTGTAAAGCTTTACTTAGGGGTACCTTTCTACTCTGTCCCCCCGATTAAGGATCCTA
>NC_056731.1:464818131-464968131 GCF_019279795.1 Protopterus annectens
GTGTAGCTGCCAAATCAGTTCTGAGGATTGGAACAGAGACCCACAGGTTAATGAAGAATGAAGATAGAGAACACAGATGGAACATTATGGTAAGAACTTAACTTCTTTTTATAGACTGTTGTAGAACTTTAGGAGTTCACATTTACCCTTACCTGAATGACTGCCTGTTCTAGGAGAAATCCACCCTGGAACTTCAGACAGCTCTGTTAATCACCATTGATTGCTTCATTAAGGTAAGCCTCTCCCTCAACCTGCAAATCATAGCCACAGACAAGAATTCTCTTTTTAGGCACACTGATAAACTCCATACAACAAAGGGCCCTTCTAATTCCTGTCAATGTCTGTTATTTGACAGTGTATCTGCAAAACCTGTTAGAAAATAAGTTAGTGACATCAAGGCAATTCCTAAGGGCATTGGGCTACATGGCATCCTGCATCTTAATGGTACCTTTTGCAAAGCTGCTTAATAAGACTCCAGTGGTTCCTTAAAAAAAAAAAGCCCTTGAACAGCATTTACAACCTTTAGAAACCCTGGTAGCCCTACTTCCCTGCTTGAAAAAGGAAATGTTTTTTTCTGGGAAGAGAGCATTTTACTGTACTTGGAGCCAAACGTTTCTCTGACAGAGTCTGACAAAACTACCACCTTAGATGGCTCAGACATATCATGGGAGCACACTTAAAAAACTGTTTAAGGTGTAGGAAGTCTGGACTCCAGAACAGAAGAAACTGCACATAAACCAAAATGAAATGCTGACAGTGTTTCTAGCTATAAAAGTCTTCCAAAGCATCATGACTCTAGGAGCATTGCAGATTTGGATGGACAGCACCATAATTATGTGGTATATATAAACAAGTTAGAATTCATTCATACTCCCTTTGCTTTCTAGCAGTAAAGGTATGGCTTCTGGCACAAGAACTGCAGCAGACAGTAGTAGTATCCTACAGTCCCGGGCCAGGGCAACACACTAGAAGTTTTTGTGAGCAGGGACCTTCTGGACCCCAATGAATGGATGCTGAAGAGAGAGATTTGCCTGGACCTCATACACCATTGTGGAGCTCTTTTACCTCTTTTCTGAACTGACAGTTATAAAGGCTCTACTCCAGAACCCAACAAACAGGGACATGGCGAGTGTCCGCCTTCTCCTTCAAATGAACGGACCATTTCCTATGTGCCTTCCCTCCATTACCCTTAATCCTCTGGCTACTGCTGAATGTGAGATCAGACAGTCCAAGTATGATACTCAGCTCTCTTCTGGCCAAGTCAGCACTGGTTCTCCCTTCTGTTCGTCCTCAGCAAAGGGAGCTATTGTACTTTTTCTTGTTGATAGCTGTACTCACCCAACACAAGGGGTCCGTCATTCATTCACACCCAAACACACACAAATTAACAGCATGAAGGACTGACTTTTAACACCAGTCAATGCATCTTATGCTACAAAAGTGTTATCTGTCTTGAGAGAGGCAAGAGAACCAACTGCCTGAAAATCATTCGTGTCAAATGGAAGAAGTTGTCTGCTTGGTGCTAGGTCAAAGGTCCAGCATCACTTAATGTTGGCATGAACTGAGTGATAGAATACCTTTCAGACTTATTTAACCAGGGCATTTTTTATTCAAGTATTAAGGTACATGTATCTGCCATTTGTGCTTGCATACATTGTTCTCGGGGCGCACTGTACGAGACACAGAGCGTCCACCACTGACTTTCTAAACGGCGTGCCTACTCTTCTGTCATACCTTTACCAATCACTGTCATTTAGGCATGGCATCCATGGCTAGGGAAAGTTTTGCTACTTCTTTTCTACAGAATCTTCTGTCCCAGGGGCCCTCAGACAGCCAAACACTCGAATAATAGCTTTGGGAGTCCTCCCCAAAATAAGTATTGCAACATTGATTGAGAACCTAGCATAGTTGTGCTGCAGATGTTCTTCGTGTTTCACTGTTGCAGTCATCACATTTGGGTTATCCCTGCCAGGGTAGCCCTCAGCCATCCTGAATACCAGAGACTTAAAATTTTTGCGTCGGTTGCTGTCACTTGAGGACTGACGTTAGGTTGTCAGTAGTATAAAGTCAGGCAGCCGACATCATTACATCAGTCTTTCTTGCTGTGGTGCCCGAAGCAGAAGCAGTTCACACCAGTGCTGGTCGGCCGCTACCTGAGTTTTCATTTCCGAATTGAAATTGAAGTCTTCTAAAGCTAAGAACCCCATTGGGGATCCATTTTTCTTGCACTAACCGATGTCAGAAAAAGTTAATAATGGTCTCACCTGTGGAAAGCAAATACCACACAGAGACTTCCACTCTTACTACGTAACTTGTCTAGGCCCAGTCCACGATTTCCCTTGTCACTTCTGTGATTTGTTCAATGCCAGAACCGTTGCCGGGCCCTTATTGTAGCCAGATATTTTCATTTGCAGTCCTCGAATTCCGATATGGCTTCGGTAAGCCATCCAACAGCAGATCTTCCAAAAAAGTGTAAAGATAAAGACAGAGACACACTGCACAACTCCAAACCTACTGACAACGCTTCCGTTAAGCTAGTCATCAATCCTCCAGTACTTAGTGAGGTGCTTTCACAGCCCCTGATGCCTGCTTCAGTTGATTCGCAGGCAGCTACCAAGACTCTTTCGGAGTCTGGTATGACGCAAATCTCTTCTTCGTCTAAGGATCCTGTAGTCGTCTTTACCTTGGATGGGTCCAGAGCCGCTGAGCAGGCACCGGCTTCCAAGGAAGTCCTTCGCACCACCGAATCTAGACACAAACCGAGGTCTTCTTTCACAACTACCGTTCTTTCGAAAACCGAGTTCTTTAGGCCCAGGGTTTGAACCACACCCAAGAAACCCGACTACCCACTCTGATACCTGCTTCCTTGCCTCAGTCTCAAATGCTTAAAATGGCAGAATACCTTATGCTGATCAGCGGATGCCAAGCTACCCTCTCAAAAAGGAAAAGAGATCTGTCCCCAGTAGTTCTGTCTGAACAAGAGTCAGATGAATCTGATGCATCTGACTATGAAGATCGACAACCCCTCTCCACTTATGAGGATTCTGATGCAGAGGATTCCATTCCTTCAGCCTTTCCTCCAGAGGATTTTTCCTTTGGGGAAGCCCTGCATACTTTAAGGGAGCATTCCCAATGGGAAAGTCAGGACTACCCTCAGTCTAAAAAAAGATTTAAGCAATTCCTAGATCTTCCACAACACAGACCCTTGGCCATCCCCCCAGTTCTGGATGTGGTGGATGATGTTTTCCTTGAATCCAGCTTGACTCCTGACACCCTACCTCCTGCTCCCAGAAAACCAGACAGGTACTAGAGAGAGACCCTGACTCACATAAATACCTTTTCAAAAATCCTACAGCTCATCCTGAGGTCATTTCTTAAGGGCCAAAAGGGATTAAAGCAACCTCTGCTAAGAATTCCACACCCTCAGACAGGGATTCTCGACTATTAGACAAATGAGGTAAAAAAGTATGCACCTTTGCTACTCTTGCTATCAGGACACTAAATTGTCAGTTCCATGTGCTTAAATATCAGCAACATACTTTGGAACTCCTTAAACAAAAACATTTTTCCTTTCCTGCTTGGGCAGAATCTAAAGATTTACAAGATTTAATATATTCTGCAAGTCAAGTAACTAGACACACTTTGCACTTTGGTTTTGACGCGCTAGAAGCTTCTTGCAGGGCAGCAGTCACCTGATTTGTCATTAGAAGACATACATGGCTTAGGGAACAACCCCTGCCAGACCATGTCAAATCTAAATTGTTGGATGCCCCCTTGCACAAAGATAACCAATTTGGCACTAAGGTAGAAGAGGCCTTAAAAAAGGTGGAAGAAAAAGCAAGACCTATGCAAACATTTAAAGATTTCTTACATGTATAGCCCCTTAGATTCAACAGACATTGCCCCTCCAAGCACTGCTTCTTTTCTGCTCTGACTAAACAGGCCCAGCCTAGGACCTGTGGAAACTGACCCCACAGACAGCAACCCCAGGGAATGCAGAGATCTAAGCAGTGGACTACCTCCACTTTAAAAACAGGGAGTTCTAAGACACCCCATTATGGTAAGAACTCACAATGACTCACCTCCACCTGACCTCCCCTCTGCCCACCCTCACTTACCCCTGGGAGGAAAAGTCTCCTTTCACTTAAGCACCTGGGCCACCATTACCAAGGACCAATGGGTTCTGAACATTGTGTCTCAGGGATACAAATTTTCCTTCCACACCCTTCCAACTCCCAGAAAAGTTCCCATATCTTCCACCAAATCAGTGAGCAGAGGCTCAAAAGCAAATCTATTCCCTGATCTCTATGAGGGCAGCATAACACATTTGTGCAGAACAAATAGGCCAAGGCTTCTATTCCAGACTTTTTCCTGGTGCCCAGAAAAGAGGGCACCTGGCACCCCATCCTCAACATATCCATTCTAAACAGCTTTCTGGTGATCCCAAAATTCAAAATACTCACCCTCCAGCAGCTGCTACCCATGCTTTCCAAGGGCATTTGGCTAGCCACCCTAGATCTAAAAGAGGGTTACCTCTGCATTGCTATCAGGCAATCATGCAGGAAATATCTCCGCTTCAGGGCAGGATCTCAACACTTTCAGTTCTCTGCTCTTCCCTTTGGCTTATTTACTGCCACCAGAGTTTTCACAAAATGCCTGGCTCTGGCCATTACCTTTTGCAGGCAAAGAAATATTCAGATTTACCCTTTACTTAGACGACTGCCTTATTCAGGCAGACAGCCAGGAAAAGCTGCTCAAGCACCTGGCCTTTGTAAAGACTCTACTAACCTCCCTAAGGTACACAGCGAAAAGAAATCAAAGCAAATGCCCACCCAAAGGATAATCTTCCGGGTAGCAAGTCTTGACACAGCATTCCAGATGGCATACCTTACACCAGAGAAACAAAATTTCCTGGCAACCTACTTCTCTCAACTTGCCACCAGGCCTCAGCTTTCTGCAAGGAAAATCCTGCAAGCTCTGGGGTTCATGGCTTCCTGCATACTCTTCATTCCATATGCCAGACTGCTTATGAGGAAACTTCAATGGTACCTAAAGAGCCTTTGGTGTCAACACTCTCAAGACCTGGAAACCCTTCTTACCTATAATTCCTTGCCTCAGAAAAGAATTTCTTTGGTGGGCAACAGCATGCTCCCACAACAAGAGGCTACCCTTTTTCCCACACCCCGCCACCCAGACCCTCACCACAGACGCATCAGACTACACTTGGGGAGCACACCTGGATGACAGGTGCATACAGGCCAATGGAGCCCACAGCAAATCCTCCTGCATATCAATCAGAAAGAGATGGTGGCTGTGCAGCACGCCTTAATAGCTTTCAAACCCCTTCTCTCTCCAGGGGCTCTCCTGATCAAAACAGACAAACACCACTGTGATGTGGTACATCAACAAGCAGGGAGGGACTCACTCCTATCCTCTGTGCAGGCTGGCCATGACCCTTTGGCTCACAGCCTCTTCCATGCAACTACAGCTGTTAGCACTGTACCTACCAAGCTCTCTCAATTCCCTGGCAGACCAGTTAAGCAGAAGCCTTCTAGACCCACACGAGTGGCAGCTCAACAGAAGTGCCTTCACCCTAATAACTCAGAAATGGGGAACCCCAAGGGTCGACCTCTCTGCCTCCCACACTAACCATGGGGAACCCTGAGAGTTGACCTCTTTGCCTACCACAGCAACCATCAGCTCAGCAAGTTCTGCACCCGGGAGCATCACTGCATGGCTTGGAAAGTGGATGCCTTGTCCTCCCCCTGAGTCAGCCTCTCAGTCTATGCTTTTCCTCCCCTACCTCTCATCCCCAAGGTACTGCTCAAAATAAGGGAAGAAAAACCAAGGACCATTCTAATAGCTCCAGACTGGCTCCAACAGCACTGGTACCCCTTGCTGCGCAACCTGTCCCCGCTGCCTCCATGGCATCTTCCTCAGATTCCAAACCTCCTAATCCAGAGGGAAGAGGAATTCATGCATCCCCAATTGCAGACACTCAGTTTGACATCTTGGCTTATTCCCTAACCAATCTGCCATCCTCAGTAAACAGGTTCTGGATGTTATCCGTGAAGCCAGACGCCCTAGCTTCAGAAAGTCGTATGCAGACAAATGGAATAGGTTCTACACCTTGATCCAGGCTAAGGGGGCCAATATAGCACAGCCTTCCATCCCTATCACCCTGGATTTACCTAGCTGACCTACTACACATTGGTCTCTCTTTCTCCTCTATTAAAATTCATGGCTGTGCTATTTCTGTCATTTTTCCACTGAGCAGCCCCTTTTCTCACACCCTTTGATCATACAGTTCCTCAGACGGGCTAGCAACTTGAGTCCCCCCAGAAGGGCACCAACACTAGCTTGGGACCTTAACATTGTCTTAGAAAAGCTCACCCTGCCTCCTTTCGAACCAGCATCTTCGGCAGAGCTAAAATTTCTCTCCTGAAAGACAGCATTCACTTCAGCCAGAAGAGTCTCCGAGCTGCAAGCACTCATGGCTGTGTTACCCTTCATCTACCATGCAGACTGGGTATCCCTCAGAATTAACCTATCCTTCATGCCCAAGGTGGTATCCAGTGTGGCTCTCAAACAATCCATTCATTTGCCCACCTTCTTTCCTAATTCCCAGAACAAGGGGAAAGGATTCTTCACTGTCTAGATGTGCACAGACAGCTCAGGTACTATCTGGACAGGACTAAATCCTTCAGAAAGTCTGATCAATTGCTGGCTAGTTTTGCTACAGGGGCTGAAGGCAAAGCCATCTCCAAGCAAACCATTTCCAAATGGACAGCACACTGCATCAATTTCTGCTACAAACAGCATGGCAAGCCTCCCCCTAAGGTGGTTAGGGCACACTCCACCAGAGCAGCCTCTACCTCTGCAGCTTTCCTCAGAGGAGTCCCCACCAGACAGATCCTGGAGGCTGCCATATGGACATCTGTTCACACTAGCCTAGCCAGCCCCTAGCTTCCTTGACTGCCTCCACCCATTTCCTCAGCTTTGGGAATCTACCCAAATGTGATGACTGCAACAGTAAAACACAGAACATAGTACAGCTGTGTACACTTACCATAAATGTAGATGCTCGAGTGTATTCACTGTTGCAGTCCTGGTTTCCCTCCCTCCATCCCCCCCCTTTTTTTTCTCTTTCTCCTTTTGTTACCTTTTTCTTGTTGTTCTCCTTTCCTTACAAGGGACATATTGGTATTTATTTTCTACTGGTGGGGTTCTTCCGCCTGAACCTGGCCCCCTACTTTGTGGGTTCCCGAAAGGTTAGGGGAAGAAAAACTGATGTAATGGCGTCGGCTGCCTGACTTTATACTACTGAAGACCTGACGTCAGTTCTCAAGTGACAGCAACCAACGCAGAAATACTAAGTCTCTGGTATTCAGGCCGATTGAGGACTACCCTGGCAGGGATAACCCAAATGTGATGACTGCAACAGTTAATGCACTCGAACATCTACATTTATGGTAAGTGTACACAACTGTACTTTATAATAACTGTATATGTTCGAGTAGGTCAGTGTTGCAGTACTAGCTTGACCTATGGCTGGGATCTGGGGTGGGTACCCTAAACCTGTGTTTGTCCCCCCTCCCGTACCCCCTTCCTTTTTTTCTAATCCAATCAGTGTGTCAGAATTTGGGTAACTGGATGGTGTGCTGTCCTCTGGCATTTGAATGACTACAACAGCCCCGAAAGTCCTAAAGATGGCACCAACAGATGACCATCTTATATCGGTCTTATACCTTGATATCCAGATATCTGTCCTTGGACATCTGTCTGCTGGGGGTGAGGCAGAGACTCTGGGAATCAAACAAGTCATGCATGGACTTCTGCATGGTAGGAAGACCAAAGAATTAGTACTGCAACATTGATATACTCAAACATCAACAATTATGGTAAGTGTAATATTTAGAGAGACTAAAAGCCCTCTTCCTTGACTCTGTGTCTTATTGACTCTTGAGAAGGGATTTGTGTCTTACTTGCCATGCATATGGAATATTACATGTCAAAAAAAAAACTTAATGAATGCTAGGAATTGTGTGAAATACACCTATAGGTTCTTTAGAGTTCATAGTTTTAACATTGAATTCACTGGGAAGAGAATTCCTTTGAAGACAACACCCCTCACAGTTTGGCAGGAGAAGTGGCACTATTTCCTTAACCCCCTCAATGATACTTGACAGCAGATTCAACAGATGGTGCATGAAGCTAGTTAAGATTTCTGTCAGTATGAGGATACTCGTCTCTCTATAAAACCTAGATGTTAGATTCTACTGATACTGGGGCCCTTTTGTGTACTTTTATGACTGTTTGACTGTCCATGATTGCTTAGTGGGTTATTGAATGGATGAGGATGATTGGCACTAAGAAGTGTTGCATGGCACCGACCAGCCATCTTTTGATGTGATGCTTAGAATTTTTACAGAGAATGGAGTGAAATGGGTGTCCCTTCTTTATCATTCCTCTTTCTGCTGGAGTGGGAAACAATTTTCAAAAGTTTATAGAAAGCAGGTACATAACTGTTAGAGAGATGTGGGTGTTCACCTTCCTAAGATGATGTGCTAAGCATATGACTGCATTGTATTAATGGTTTGCCTGATTAGGGCCTTCCTTCAATTTTGTAGCTGACTAAACGAGCCTTTTAAATGTGTAATAGCTGGAGTACTTGCACTTTTCGAGAGGAAATTTTCTTATTCTTGACTTAGGCATTGCCCATTAAAATGATGGTTGTTGCATAATTTTTCAGGCATTTCTTTCCTTTATATATTCATTATTTCTGTATACCATCCAGAAAGACTGGTCTTGTAAGTTCATATGTTTAGGAAGGTGCTACATGTTTAGTTGTGAGGTGTTTTTACTAAACATGAAGGGTCCCTTGCTTGTTGTATTTTAGTGGTAGTAATTAGTATTCTCTGTCTTCTGATTGAAGCTTTTGAAGTGAGGCTGGAGGTTGGAAGATACTGGGAACTGCAGTTTGAGAGAAAGGGGAATTTGGGCTGTGACAGTGGGGCAGATCACCGTTGGCATACTAGGTACCTTGTTGAGAGTGTGTATTAATGACTGGCAAAGTACACCACCCCCGCTTTGGAATTCTGATTGTCCAAAGATGGTAGAGGTTTTGATCTGCTGAGATGGCTGAAGGAATTGGGGGCCAGTTTCAGAAGGGTAGATTTTTTTTAAGTCTGTGTCGGAAGTATACAGTATATAACAGAGAAATATTCCTCAGTGTATTGATCACTGCTGCAGTAGGCTTTAGCTGTGCAAGTTCTATCCTCCTCAGGCTTATAATAAATAGTTGGATATCTTTGAAAGCTTCTGCCCCAGCTGTAGTTCAGCTTGAGCTGAGTTAAAGAAAAATATTGGTTTGGGTGCCAAGCCCTTCAAAGCTTTCCTGCTGCAGAAGAACACTACTCTTAATGGCTTTCAAAGATTGACAGTCAGCTGACACTGTCCATTGCTGGCTAGAAAAGTTTTCTTTAGGGAATGAACTCCACTTTTTATTTTATGACTGTAAGTGAATATTTTCTTTGAAATTATAAATCTGAAGCTGAGAAAGTTTACTTATTGACTGTCACACAACTTTTATTAACTTTTAAACAGGAGCATTGCTTTTTATTTTATTTATTTACTTTGCATGGAAAAAGTGGGTGTACTACTTCATAAAAGTGCTGTAAAAAAGAAGCAAAATCACATACACTTTTCTGCTGTCTCAGTTACTTTGGACAGGAGTGATCTTCTTGGTCTGGGTTAGAGTTTAGGCTCTTGACCCTTCTAGTTCAGCTATTTCTAACAAGAGTTAGGGATTCTTCATTTTCTTAGAAGGGTCAAGATTTTGAACCACCAAATGGTTGTAAGACTAATTCTATTTTTTCTCCTCAGATTTCTCATTCATATTCTTAGGAAAATGTGGCTTCTGCCATTCCCTTCAAAGGATTCCCTTTTTCTGAAACCATTTCCAGAATGACTCAGTTGGGAACATAATGACATACCACTGTTTCTTAAGATGTGGCACGATTTACTGCAGCTGGATTTTCCTAAACATGCACTAATTCCTCCAGTTTTTTTTTTTCCATATTGGAGTATATTTTTGTGACGGCTGGTAGCTTGCCAGACAGTCTGCATGCTGTCCTCAAGAAAGCAGATAGATTGTACAAAGTTCCTCAGTTTTATAAGTTTTTATATATTAGTCCCAGGTCAGACTTAGCAGTTATTTCTCTGGTGAACCCTTTTACTGATAAAAATCTGGTTAATACTAGTCCTTCTCTTTCTGACAAGGGTGGGAAAGCTGTTGATAGATTTGGGAAAAGTGTATTTTTCTGCAACACTTAGTTTTATAAGTCTCAGCTGTCAAGAGCATATGTTAAAAATTGCCTCTTTTGAGAATGTTAGAAATATTGTGGCATCCCTTTCCTCTTCTGTGGAGAAAACATCTTTGCTAACCTGATTGCTTCTGTGTCTCAAATGGTTAACCAGTATTTGAAATGGACATTTGATTCTGCTAATGCCACTGGAATTCTTAATGAGGTTTGCTTGGTTGCTTCTTGGAAACCTTCCTAAATATTTTAAAGTTGAAATTTTAAATTCGACCCTAGATGAAGAGTCAGATTTTGGGCCATCTGCTGCAGAGTTCTTTAAAAAGTTGATGAGTTAGTTAAACTAATTCAAAGGATTTCTCAGATCTTTCAGACTTCTTTTTGTAAGTTAGTCGAAGGGTTTAATGCTACCACCACAACCCTTTTCAAAAAGCAAAATAAGCAGTCATAGCAAGCCGCTGATAAGAAAACATTCTAAAAGCAATGGCTTGGAGGTTACAAAAAGAAAGGAGCAGCACCGTAGAGCAAAGGACAGGCTAATAGGTCTGAATGACGATCTACAAGACTCCCTTTCACCTTCCCACATTGATACACCTTTAATCCTTCCAAAAATGTGTCCACCTTGAGAACTAAATTTCTCATTTTGACAACAGATTGTTCCAGTAAGATAAGTACTGCAAGTAATTCATCAAGGTTACAGATGGCAATAAGAATCTCTCCCTCCTTTTCAGGGACCCCCCCCCCTTTCAGCCAGACCAAGCTCCCATTTTCCCTCCTGTCATTCAGGACCTTATAACTCAAGGGGTGATGGAAACAATCCCTCCTCCTCAGCTGGGAGAAGGGTTTTATTCAGGAATGTTTCTGGTGCTAAAGAGAGAAAAGATTCATGGAGACCAGTTCTGGATCTTTCCTTTCTAAACAGATATGTGACCGTGCCCAAGTTCAGAATGTTATCTTTTACCAGCTTCTTACTTCTCATTCTCCATTTGAGTTTTCTGACTATTTAGATTTAAAAGATGCTTATATTCTTGTTGATCCAGATTTCAGATGTTTCTTAAGGTTTTCTCTGTCTGCTTTACACTATCAATTGTCTGCATTACCTTTGGTCTGTTCACTAGTCCAGCAGTATTAAGTGTTTAACACTAGTGATAGTCTACTGCAGACCGCAAGGTGATCAAATTTTTCAATATTTAGATGACATGCTTATCTTTACAGAGTCTTTTTTCAAAGGGTCAGGAAACTCTCACTTTGATGAGAGATCTACACAGACTGGAGTGCCAGGAGAATATGCAAAGGTCTTGTTTAACTCCTCACATGATTGTTTTCCTGTGGTGACTTGTAGATGTCACAGTTCAAAGATCTTTTCTTCCATAGGACAAAGTAGATCTGCATCTAGTATTAGTTCTTCAGTTTTTCCTCTCAGGCTTTTTCTCGACCTGAGAATTTCTCAAGATTCTGGGTCACATGCCATCTTTGATGCTCAAGATTCATCTGGCAAGACTGCTTCTGAGAGAAATGCATTGGTACCAAAAGTCTGTATTTTTCTAACATCAACATCCCCTGACATTCCAGATTCTAATTTTTGTTTTGTGAAAATTGAACTTTGTGGAGAGGCCAGTTTTACCAGAATCCAGATCTACCACTTTCTATTCCAGAGCTAGCACTGTAACAGCAGATGTGTCAAACTGCTTGGGGAGCAGTGTTCATGCAATTAAAGGTATATAGTCTTTGAAACAGAAAAAGTAGACCAAAGCCGAAGGGATGTTGGCAGTCATATGCTTTCAGCACTCTGTCATCTATGGTCTTTGTGTTTACAAACCACACCATAGTGATGTCGTACATAAACGGATCTTACTCTTAACACAGACCAGCCATGGTAGCATGGAATATAGTTTTTCAACAGAATCTCACTTCACAGTCATCTTATGTACCTTCAGTACAAAATGTTTAACATGCTAAGCAGGACCAGGACAGGCCACAAAAATGGAAACAGAATCAGGAGGTCTTCCAGGAATTGATCCAGCTGTGGGGAAAAGTCTACTATCAAATCTTTACATTTAGAGGATTGAGTCATGCAGTTACCACAGCCTTACCATGAAAGTCGGTATGCCAAAAATGCCATACCTGAAATATACAGTGATTGCTGAAATTCCCTACCACTTCAGAGCCAGGATCAAGTGCTAACATGGGTCCGGAATGGGAGGGGGGGCAAGTTTGAAGAGTCGTTAATGTTGGTATTTTATATTTTAACTGCCTGTAGGCAGGGTTCACTGAGCGTGTCTCGACCTTCAAAGTGGCGGATATTTGCAAGTAAACAGTGGTGGGCACCTCAAACAGATCTTTTTGTCTTTACCCCCATCAAACAGTTGGCAAGGTTCTGATTCAGGATTCCAGGCAAGAAGCCCTGGAAAGTGGTTGCTTTTTCTTTTCTTAGGATTGGATTGTTCTTGTATACTTTTCCATCCTTTCCACTTGTATCCGAGGTCATTCTGAATATTCCCAAGGATTATTATGGTGACTCCATTTTGGCCCAGGCAGTAGTGGTTCTCACTTCTATTGGAAGTGGTTTTTGCTTGTCATGGTTTACAATTGAAGACAAACAGGCAGGGTAGTTCATTTATATGCTTTAGTACATAAAAACACATCAGGATGGATAGCAGCAGTACAAAATATAAACTGACGGACTACACTGACATGCATGCTTACATCTCAACAGCTTACTACAAAGTGGTAATCAGACTCTCACTTGCTCAGTATTTATACACTTGTGCAAGCCAATGGAAAGCTTTTTAAAGGTGTACATGCGTACTGATCTACATGCTCCCTCTTTAATGAACTGCCCACAAGAAAATGACATTTGGAAAAGAGATGCATTTCTGTAGACATTAAGAAATAAACGCAAAATTCCTGTCCAAGTTGCCATGCATCTGGGAACATAGTCTGGAAATGCGACCTGATCTAGTGATATTTTATTTATTTGTTTTCAGTTTAACAGGGAAAGTCAATCGAGCCAACATGAGCCTTTTTTCAATTGAGGCCCGGTGAGAAAAGCTCCATGAAATACATTGTTTATGTATATATATATATATATATATATATATATATATATATATATATATATATATATATATATATATATAGACAAGTATATTTACATATAGCAAAAATGCAAGTATAAAACACTATATCAAGATGTGGGATTAAAAATTAAGAAAGGGTAAATGAGATACAAGGTTATTAGGATTAATAAGAATATTGTGCAAAATTTTATGTAATATATGTAAATGTGCTATTGTTTAATCTATATACAGCAGGAGATTGGGAGGGAATGAAAAAAACAGAGTATGGTGAGAGGGGAGGGATAGGTAGGTTATTGTTAGGTAGGGTACAGATAGGTGTGGAGGTGGAAGGTGGAGGCAGGGGTACAGTTTTGGGCTTAGGAAGTGTGGGAGCAGGAGCATTCCCAATTGGAAGTGAGATAAGAATGAAGTAAGATTTTGAAGTTAGTGGTGTTCTGGGAGATGCGAATATGGGCAGGGAGTGAATTCCATTGGTGAGGGAGAATGATGGAAGGAGTTGACCAGGAGTGCGGAGGGGCTTGTGCACTTTGAGTAGGTTTTGATTGTTAGACCTAAGGGAGCATTCAGGGAGATGCATGGTGAAGGTAGAAGAGAGGGAAGGGCAGTCTGGGGGCTTAAAGATTAGTTTATGGCCTGTAGTAAGTTGGATATAAGATAGATAATTGGGGAGTTCAAGCCATTTTAATGAGTGTAGAGAGTTGCAGTGGTGGGAGGAGGATTTGGAACCTGTAGTGAACTTTGCAGTTTTGTTATAGCAGGCTGCTAGTTTAGATTTGAGAGTGGCTTGAAGACTTGTAAGGATGTGGGGGGCACCATACAGAAGTGAGGGGAGAAGGTAAATAGTGGAGAAAGTGAGTTTAGTAGAAGGGGTAAGATGGCTATTGTGGCAATAAAGCATACCAAGTTTTTGGTGGATTTTCTTTATAGTAGTTTGAAGATGAATGTCGAATTTAAGTTGTTCATCAGTAATGATACCTAGGAGCTTGGTATGGGATACTACTTCAATCGATGTGTTATTTAGACTTGTAATTATGAAAGTGCTATTGTCTATTTTGTAGTTTTTGGTGGGAGTGAAAGTCATAAGTTTGGGTTTGGAGGCATTAAGGGCAAGATTGTTGTTGAACATCCAGGCCTTGGTGGAGGTATTAAGGGCAAGATGGTTGTTGAACATCCAGGCCTCGGTGCTGGTGAAGGCAGGAGTGTAGGAAGAGATTTAGCTGAGCAGATAATTGTGGAGTCATCTGCAAATTGGATGAGTGTAGTATTAGGGATGCAAAGATGGAAATCATTTATGAATATGTTGAGTCTACTCTTCAATTTTTCCTTTGAACTAGACAAACTTTCAACTTAAGCACTCAAACCATTCACTTCTCTTCCCGGCACTTGCTCAAAACTCATAGCAAGCACTAATAAACCTTAGCACTAGACCCCCCCTATACTGTAGAGAACAACAAGGCTCTCTATTCGACCTTACCAGCCAATCAGTAAAACAGTTCACTGTACCTATCCAGGCATGTCCAAAGGGCAGTTTCAGGTGTACTCTCTGGTCCAACTGGTGAATCTGGGCATTTTGAGGCAATGTTACAATTGCCTCATGTACACAGACAACCCTCTCTTCCTTCCACCAAACACTAATACATGCGAGCGATGCAGTTATACAGCCAAACTGGAGGCTAAGCTCTCTCAACCCAAGACTGGACCAGGCAGTCAAGAGGAAAGGGGAATTACTTGCATCAGACCACCAGTCTCACATAGACCTATGAAACCAGCACCGGCAAAAAAAAAAAACACTTAAATACACGAAAACATACTCGGGGGCTCTAAATAAAAATCTGCAAAAGCAACAGAGACCTCCAAAGCAGACATCCAAGCAACCTCCACCCCCAACACAAACCATGAAATACAAAACCAGTGTGCCACTCAATCAAAGCCCGTAAGGCAAATTAACATACCCAACACACTAGTAATAGGTGACTCTGTAGTCAGGCACACTGACGTCCCACTCACTAGGCTGAACAAGGAGAAGGTTAATGTTAGCTTGCCTGTCTGGTGCCAGGATATGCCACATAACGCAAGCACTCAGGTCACTCCAAAACAAGTACAAATTTGACTCTGTCATTGTTCATGTTGGTGTAAATGACCTGAGCCATACCTCCCTGGACTACATGAAAAGAGACGTGGAGGAGCTCTCTGATCACGTAGCCCAAGCCGGTATGACCCTGACCCTGAGTAGCATCCTGCCCTCACCAAGAATGATACCACGGTATAGAGAAAAAATTATTAATTTCAACAATTGGCTAAGCTTCTGGTGTCATTCAAAGGGGATCCAGTGTCTGTCAGCCTGGGATGACATGCTCGATAAGCCACGCTGCTTCGCTAGAGACGGCTTGCACCTGTCACTCTTAGGCTTTCAAATACTGGCCAAGGCTCTTGCCACCCCCATAGTGCCTTTTTTAGGCAAGGCTCAAAAGACAAACCCACCACCGTAAATAGCACAGGTAACAAAAAACTGAAGGTAATGCTACTCAATGCCAGAAGTCTAAACCTCAAAATGCACACACTCGAGGCACTCCTCAATATGGAGAAAATTGATATATGTGCAGTAACAGAAACCTGGTTTAAGGCTCCAGAGAGCACCCCAGCACTATCAGGCTACAACTCCTACCATACATTTCGGCCACAAAACCCGGACCGAAATACAAAAGGCGTTACTTAAGACCGAGGTGGGAAGTTTCAAAGCCCCCATGCTAAAGGATAACGCTGTCCAAGCTGCAAAATCCTTTACTAATGCACTCTTCGGGCACCTACAAGAATGCATGGATTGTGCTATCCCAAACAAAATCAAGACTCACTCCTCCAAGAAAAGGAAACCAGACTGATGGACCCCTGCCATAAACAAGCTATCCAATAGAAGGAGGAAACTAGTACAGAAAAGAGTAAAATCCCAAGAAGGGAAGACATCCCTGATCAGTATCGGCAAGAAACTACGATCCCTCATAAAATCATCCAAGGCTAGCTTCGAAAGAAAAATTGCCATGGACTCCAAAGATAACCACAAGGCATTCTTTAGTTATGGCAAGAATCTAAGTGACAATTCTCAGATCTGCTCGGAGTTGGTGCAGAATGGCACAAAATACACTGAACCAACCAATATAGCCAACATCCTGGCAGACAAGTTCAATACAAACCTCACCCCCAAAAGGGCCCATAACTGTACCAGTAGACTGTAGTGCCCCTGAAATCACAGACACTCGGGTTAAAACAGCCCTCTCCAAAGCCAAAAACACAGCATCAGTGGGACCGGACGGTGTTCCAGGCTGCGTCCTACATGAGCTCAAAGATGAACTAACCCCTCACCTAAACGCACTGTTTAAACTCAGCATCTCCACAGGTTATGTACCCACAGAGTGGCGCACAGCAACGGTTATTCTGCTCAACAAAGGTGAAGCCACAATGGACCCCGGGAACTATCGCCCTATAAGCCTGACTAGCTTGGTCTGCAAAGCTATGGAGCGCATCATCATGGATCTCATTAACAGAGACATTGGGAACCTCCAAACACTGGACCCTACCCAGTTCGGTTTTGTTAAGGGCAGATCATGCCTCCTAAACCCGGTGGTCTTCAAGACAGTTTCCAAGGCTATAGATGAGGGAAAGGTGGTCCACACAGCCTACCTAGACCTCGCAAAGGCCTTCGACACCATTCCCCACTCAGGTATTATAGACAAGCTCACCAGCCTGAACATAAACCCCTACGTCATGAGATGGTTTGCTAACTGGCTCACTGACAGAACCCACATGGTAAGAGTTGCGGGAGCTAGGTCTGACTCTAAACCGGTTACAAGTGGCATTCCCCAGGGCTCAGTCCTAGGACACCTCCTGTTTGGCATATACTTATCAGAGGTACAGGCAAGCACAGGAGGACTATGATTGACCAAGTTTGCAGACGACTGAAAACTAGGGGCTATAATTGACTCTCCGGCTGACACAGACATCCTCCAAAAGGGTCTCACTGAGACAGATACCTGGTGTCAAAACCAAGGCCTCAAGCTAAATGCCAAAAAGTGCATAGTCTTCCCCTTTGGAAAAAACAAAGTACCCACAAACTATCACATAGGTGGTAGCCCCCTAAATAAGGAAGAAGTAATAAGGGATCTGGGGACCCAAGTAGATAGTAATCTCACCTTTGATAATCACATTGCCAAAGTGATTAGAAAATCCTATGTGGCTCACCTAATCACAAAAGGGTTTGCATCCAGAACGAAAGAGGTCATTGGGCCCCTCTACTCATCACTCATCAGACCCATCTTAGAGTACAATGCCTCATTTGGGATGTACCTTACAAGACACACGCAACAGCTGGAAAGACCTCAGAAGTACCTCACCAAGAGGATCAATGGCCTCAAACAGATGCCCTATGCAGCTCGACTGTAGAAACTCCAGTTATACTCTGTTGCATAACGCTTACTCAGAGGTGATCTCTGCCTGGCATACAAGGCCATGTCCAACCCAGAATTGATGGACATGCTCCACCTAAAGAAAACCTTATCCCCTCAAGCCACATGCTCTAGGGATCTAAACCTCACCACAACAGTAAATAGGATGTGCTGGAGGGATAGATTCCTGTCCCAGAGACTTCCCATGCTTTGGAACAAGATCCCAATCTACATTAGGCAGAGCTCCTCGCTAACAACTTCAAAAGAAACCTTGACGAGTGGATGGGAAATGAAAATTTTACCTTGGGGATCACTTCAGTGGCTCTGCTGGACAGAGGCACAGGGAACTAATCTAAGGGGACGGCAAAAGCCTTTCCTATCTCCCATCCAATCATCAAGGCTATTCATGACGAGTGCTACTGGGGAGCTTTGTTTGCTATTAACACATTCTGGCTAGGCTTATAAATGCCTTCGGGCAGATAGCCTAGTACCAACCTATGAAAGTTGGTGGACTGGCAATCCTCTGTTTCAGGACATCAAATGATGTCCTTCTATTCATAGGTTGTTGTATCCTTAACATGAGGAAATCTGCCTCTGGTTGACTCTCATACATCCAGCCATTATACAAAAGTTAGCTGCTGCTGTGACGGTACGTGCCTAGGCCCTCACCACACAGTGTACATCGGTCATAAAAAGACTTTAGATATAAAGCAGATGTCAGCATGCACCTACCTCAGAACCTTTCTGCTGCCTGTGTGCGACTGCCAGCTCCTGTCATCGCTCACTTGGAGAAGTGACTTTGTGCTTTTCAGTGTTCAGGTACGTACCCCATAGGGATTTTTGTTTTCCCTTTTGCTACTGTGTTGTGAATATTTGTCAGGTAGAAAGGGCAAGTGTCTATGTGGAAGGCAGATTCTACATAAAGACTCGTACAAGCTGTGCCCATTCTGTTTGGGCCAAGACCATGACCACACCTCTTGTAAAGTCTGTCAGGCCTTTGTTCCCAAAACACTTAGGAGCTGTCTTGCCGCATTGAAATTCTATCTATAGAATAAGCGCTTGAAATGCTTGGCCAAGGACATGGACCCTACATTGGGAACTTCTGAAGAGCCTGCCGCAAAAAAGCCCAAGAAATCTCGGCCTGATTCTACTGCTGCGCCTTCTATTCTGATCGTATCTGTTGAGGCCAGTGAAGGCCCAGAGTCTGAGTCTGAATCTGCGGACCTTCCGCTGACTGGTACCTAGGTGGAAGTCATCAAAGAAGCTGCTAGGACATCCCAGAGGGAGTTACAGGCATCCAAGTCGGGCGCCGGGGGAAACCAAGGCTCCTAATTTCTGAGGGCCCACATGGGGTTTCCCAAATCGTCATCTGCGAAGATATTGTCTCTGATATTGTGGATTGCTGACCGGCCCTCCTTTTCTGCACCACATAAAAGATGTGCATGGCGGATGCCCCTAAAAAGAAGAAGCAAAAATCCAAACATATTTCTCCTTCTCCATCGTCTGTACCATCGGACCAGGCACCTGACTGGCAGGCCTTTACTCCGGGCCTACATAATGCCTTCCTTGCTTCACGCCAGGCCTCTGCTCCTGCCCAGGCCCCTACAGTTTCTACCCCTAAGGGCAAAATAGTTACTGATGTTTCCTCTGAATAAAAGGATTCTTCAGGGGTTAATCCTTGACTGACACATCTCAGATTGCCTCCCCACTGGGGTATGCTTCTCCAGAAGTGGAGTCTAATGGTACAGATTCCCCAAGAGAAGACATTACCTTTGGGGAAACCATAGTGCAAATGAAGGACTTTAAGTGGGACTGCAGTCAGGTTACTGAGACTCAAAAGAGGTATTATGACCTCTTATAAATGGAGTCACCTAATCCATCTGCAGTTCCTCCTGTGCACCCTGCCTTTCAGGATGCCTCTACTGCCCCAGATTCTCAACCCCCTGCACCTAAGCGCCCAGACTGGTTTTATAAAGTCCCCAAAGATGCAAAATTCCTCTTCAAGACTCCTTCTGCAGACCCAGCCACAATTTCTGTGGCTGCAGGTAACACTTCCAAACTTCTTCCATCGACTTCCTTCCTTTCTTCGGATAAGGAAAGCAGAATTATGGAAAGACTGGGCAAAAAAGTATACACCTCTGCCACTTTAGCTGTGAGAGCCATTAACTACCAAATATTCCTTGGCCCTTATTTCTGATACTATTAAACAGTTGCATGACTTTCTTGATTCCTCTATTAAAGCTAAGGTCTCTAGTCTTTTAAATTCTTGGAGTCAAGTAACTAGACACTCCATTAAGTGCAGTTATGATGCATCGGAGGCTTAATCTAGAGCTGTAGCCTCAGGTTCTCATCAGGAGAGATTCCTGGCTTAGGCTACAGCCTCTGCTTGATGACATTGTCAGAATTCATGGATGCTCTCTTGGATAGCCAAGCTTTGTTTGGTTCAGCGGCTGCTGAACTTTTTAAGGCCTTTCAGGCAAAGGACGAAGAACTCCAGGACCTCAGACACATTTTTGTCTCCCCAGTTCCCTGCTTCCAGAGGAACTATACAGCTAAAACTACCTTTGTGAGAAGGCCTTCCAGGCACATGTCACCCAAAAGGAAAAAAGATTAAAGGAAGCAGACCCCCACTAGGTCTTCACCTTCTACTCCAGTTCTCAAACAATCTTTTCAAACCAAGCGTGGTAGTCTGTGACTACCAGGCCTTAAACTCAACACCCAATGCTTCCTGCATCTCTCCTTGTCCTTCCCTGCTTGGAAACAGGTCATCAGGGACTCTTGGGTCCTCTCAATTATAAAACTAGGTTACTTCATGGTGTGGGAAAAAAAAACTACCTTCAGAGACGTTCCTCAACCCCTTCGAGACCAAATGGCTTCCTTCCCATAGTTCTGAAGACCCTACTTTCTCAAGGCAGAATTCAAGACGTGCCCCCACATTCAAGAAGGAAAGGATTCTACTCCAGGATGTTCCTGGTCCCCAGGAAAGATCATCTCTGGAGACCCATCTTGGATTTATCCCATCTAGACATTTTCCTCAAGGTCCCCTCCTTTCGAATGCTGACCCTTCCTACTCTCCTTCTCCTGATCCTCCCTCAGGCCTTCATGGTGTTCTTGCATATAAAGGATGCCTACTTACATATTCCAGTCCATCTTCTTTTCAGGAAATACTTTGTTTTTCAGTGGGTTCTCCATATTTTCAGTTTTGATCTTTGTCATTTGGTCTCTCTGTGGCCCCAGGAGTGTTCACAAAGTGTCTATCCTTGTCATTGCCTTTGCCAGAGTGCAGGGGACCCAACTCTTATCCTACCTGGACAATATCGTCATCCAGGCAACTTTTCTACAGTTACTTCTTCGCCATCTCCCTCTTGAGGTGCTTGGGGTTCACCATAAACCTTCACAAATCCTCCCTGACTCCCTCTCAGGATCACGTGTTCTTAGGATGCAGGATCCTAACAGGGCAAATGATGGCCTGGCTCCCTCCAGACAGGATTCAGTCCCTCTCATCCTATTTCTACGACATTCTCCCTCTCCAAGCACTGTCGGACAGAGTTTCTCAGGCTCCTGGGATTCATGGCGTCCAACATTCCCATGGTACCCTTAGCAAAGCCACACATGAGGAAATTCCAATTCTACTGAAGGGACAATCTGGAAACAACACCTACATCCTCTGGAGTTTATGGTACCCCTGCTCCCTTGTCTTCCCAGGGAACTACAACGGTGGATTATTCAGATCTCTGCCAATTCAGGTCTTCCACTGCAACCCCTTCCCCCCCCAAACAAGATCTTACATAGATGCCTCAGACTCAGGTTGGGGTACAACCTTAGGGGAATGGAGAGAGTGAGACACTTGGACCGTGGCCAACAGTGGGAGCACATCAGTATCAAGGAAATGAGAGTCTTGATATTGCCCCTCCAAATATTCAAAGATCGGATTCTCCCAGGCATGCTGAGATGGTACAAAGCCAATACCACTGTGCTGTGGTACATGAGCAAATGGTGGGGGGGACAAAGTCCTACCTCCTATGCAGACAGGCGTGAGAAATCAGCTAACAAAGTCATGTAAATCTCATAGCCACACACGTACCCTCTGCAGAAAATGTGATGGCAGATGCTCTAAGCATCACTGTGACTCAATCCCATGAATGGATGCTAATCGGGGCTGTGTTTCTGGACCTGGTCCATCAGTGGGGTGTACCTCAGGTAGACCTTTTGGCCTCCCCATGAACAGACAACTCCCATCCTTCTGTACCAGGATACCCTCTCCCAAGGCATGGAGGGTGGATGTTCTTTCTTTCGCTTGAAAGGGGATGTTTGCTTATGCATTCCCCCCTTCCCTCTCTTACAAAAAGTTCTGCTGAAGATTCAGGGAGAACAACCTCAAATTTTGTTGGTGACCCCCTTTTGGCCAAGGCAGCACTAGTTCCACCTACTAAATCATCTTGCCAAGGGCAATCACCACAAGCTACCTTACAGGATGGACCTGCTCACACAGGAGAAGGAAACTCTCATACACCCCCAAATATCCACCCTGAACCTTACAATGTGGGTGATAGGGCATTGATTCCCTTCAGGCACATTTACACTGAGGACATGCTTCAGGTTCTGCAGGAGGCCAGAAAACTCAGTACTAGAAAATACTAGCTATTGATGTGGAAAAGGTTTACTGTTCGGTGTCTGAAACAAAATGTCCAACCACTGACTGTAGAACCTCCAGTGGTTTTGTCTTACCTGTGTGAACTGATGAACTTTGGCTTGTCCTACTCTTCAGTTAAAGCTCACCTATCTGACATCTCAGCATGCCTACTCCCCCCCCCCCCCGAGTTTCCAGACCAGACGTTAAGCTATTTTTAAAGGGGGTACTTCACATTAGACCTCCAAGGAAGCCCACCCCCTCTTGGGATCTTAGTTTTGTTTTGGGGAAAGTTTACCTTGCCGCCCTTTGTGCTAGGCAAGGACAGCTTTCTCCAACACTGCACATGGAAAACTATCCTCCTGGTGGCCATTACTTCAGCCAGACAGGTCTCTGAACTGCAAGCCCGCATGGCCTCCCCCTCTTTCACAGTTATCTACAAGGACAGGGTTTGCTTGTGCACTAACCCATCCTTCATGCCCAAAGTAGTTCATGAACTTTCCCTGAATCAGGCCATTAACCTTCCTACCTTCTTCCCCTTGTCTCAAACCTCAGCTGAAAGGATCCTTCATTCATTAGATGTACATGGACAACTCCAATACTATTTGGCCAAGACCAAATCCATCGCAAGTCTGACAGGCACTTTGTCTCCTATCACCCAAGAGCTCTGTGACACCCTGTTTCCAAACAAATCATTTCCTCATGGATAAGTTAAACTATTTCCTTTTGGTACACAGCCCATGGCAAAAGGCTTCCCTTCCCTGTGAATGCACAATCTACTAGGGCTATGTCCTCCTCTGGTGCCTTCTTTAAGGGTTTGGATGCAGCTGCCATTTTGGAGGCAGCTACTTAGTCATCTGTGCACACCTTCGCCATACACTTACAAGTTGAACATCATTTCCAGTCTTGAGCAGGATTTACCAGGGCCATCCTTCTTGGCTTTGTGGAGAATGTCTCAGACCCCCACCCAGTTGTTAATAGCATGAGCTTTTGCAGTCTACCTCATGTTATGGATACAGCAGCATATGAATAGAAGGACATAGTATAGTTGTGTAACATCTTACTATAACTTTAGATGTTCTTCGTATTTCACTGTTGCAGTCATCACACTTGGGTTATCTGCCTGCAGGTAGCCCTCAGTCAGCCCGAATACCAGAGACAGAGTATTTCTGCATCCGGTTGCTGTCGCTCCAGGTCTGACGACAGGGTCATCAGGGGTATAAAAACAGGCAGCCGATGCCATTACATCAGTCTTTCTTGCCGAGGAGCCTGAAGCAGAAGCAGTTCACATGAGTGCCGGTCAGCCACTACCTGAATTTTCATTTCTGAATTGAATTATCCTGAAGTCTTCTAAATTTAAGTACCCCGTTGGAGATCCATTTTTTCTTGCTCTAACCAATGTCAGAAAAATTTACCAATTGTCTTGCTTGTGGAAAGCAAAAACCACACCGAGATTTCCATTCTTACTGCGTCACCTGTTTAGGCCCAGACCACGACGTACCTTGCTGTCGGTTTTGTGTCTTGTTCAACGCCCGAACTATTCGATGTTCTTCATCTCACATTGCTGCAGTCCTTACACTTGGGTAGTCCGCTGTCCTCGGTCGGCCCGAATATCAAAGTATAAGGCTGACGTCGGTCAAGGCGCATTTGACTGACATCAGGACGTCAGGGTACAAATGCGCATGACCGACGTCATATCCTCAGTCTTTTTTGCCGCATGGTCCGATGCAGAAGCAGCATTGCAAGTGCCGGTTGGCGTTCTGAAATTTTTCGAATTCGGAGTTTCAGACCGAGTCAAAGTTGGCTAAGTACCCCGTTGGGGAATATTTTAGTTTTTTCTTGCCTCAGTGGTTTACCGGATGTCAGAAAAAGTGAATAACTGTATTTCTTGTGGGAAACAGATACCGCATAGAGATTATCATACTTTGTGTATTCCTGAGCCTGAGGCCTGAGCACGACGTTGTTGGGTGTCGCTCTTGTGCTAGATTCAATAAGCGCACTATAAAGAGAAGGTTAGATTGTGCCAGGTTAGTCTTGAGCGGTGTAATTATAAAATGCCGTCGGATGCTCCGGCCGCTTCTTCAAGAAGCGCAAGGACAAAGCTGCTAAGCCTAGGCTAGAAGAACCGCCCGTTCCGGACGCCGGTTCTTTAGAGGTGTCGGTGGAGCCGGTGGTTCCGCCGGAGGTTTCTTTGGAGTCCCAGGGAGAGACTTTGTTATTGCAGGATGTGGCCTCTCAGGAGGCAGGTCAGGCCGAAGGGGCTTCTCAGGTTACTGTACTCCCTCCCTTCCTAGGGTGGTTAGGCCCTCTCCTTCTGTTTCCAAGGCTTCTCCCAGAGGCAGGCCAGGTTTAGCTTCAGTTGGTGTCACCCCTAGTTCTTCAGGAACTGTGCCCAAGAAGCATATGCTTAAAATGGCAGAAGATTTGATTACTTTGATTAGAGGTTCTTTGCCCCCTCCTGATAAGAGACCAAGGGTGGAACCTGAGCTAGGGAGTTTTGAGCAGGCTTCGGATGTTTCAGAGTTGCAGGAGTATTTTCCTTATTCTGATTCTGATGTGGATGATTCTACTCCTTCTGCTTCTCCTCCTGAGGATTTTTCTTTTTCAGAGACTCTTCATTCCATGAGGGAGCATTTTAAGTGGGAAGGTCAGGACTTCTCTGATTCCAGGAAAAGGCTTAGGGAATTTTTGTTTTTACCCCAGCATAGGCCTTTGGCTATTCCTCCTGTTCTGGATGTGGTGGAAGATGTTTTTGCAGAGGCTTCTCTTAATCCTGATTCTTTGCCTCCTGCTCCTGTTAAACCGGATAGGTATTACAGGGTGCCTGAAGATCATAAGTATCTTTTTCAGAGTCCTAGGGCAGACCCAGAAACTGTTAGTCAGTGGCCTAAAGGTGTTAAGGCTTCTGTTGTCAAAAATCCGGTTCCTCCTGATAAAGAGGCCAGGGCTTTGGATAGATGGGGAAAGAAAGTTTATACTTCTTCCACCCTAGCTATGAGGGCTTTGAATTGCCAGTTTCACATGTTGAAATACCAAAACTATCTCCTTTCACAATTGAAGTCTAAGGTAGATGCTCTGGCGGAAGGTATTGAGTGTAAAGAGTTACAAGATTTAGTACATGTTTCTGAACAGGTGGGTAAGCATTCTTTGCAATGTGGTTTTGATGCTGTACAGGCCTCGTCTAGGGTGGCTGCCACTGGGTCAGTTCTTCGCAGGCACGCCTGGCTGAGGGATCAGAATTTATCTGACCATGTTAAGACAAGGATTTTAGATGCTCCTTTACAATCTGATGTGTTGTTTGGTTCTCCTGTTGAGGCAGTCTTAAAGAAAATGGAAGACAAGGCTAAGTCTATGCAGACTGTTAAAGATTTTTTGCAGGTTCAGCCTCCGAAGTTTAGTAGAAATTGGCCTACCAAGGGGTGGACGTATCCTTCTTATGATTCCCAGTCTAGGGGTAGGTCTAGACGTGGTAGGGGCAGAGCTCAGGGCTCTTTCAGGCCTAGAACAGGGAGTTCACCTGCACAGTCTTCGAGTGAGGGCAGGGGTCAGTCCTTTCGTAAACAGACCCAATGACCTACCTTTTCAGCTGCCAGAGCCTTCTCGTCTGGCAGCACCTTTGGGAGGAAGGTTGGCACTTTTCAAGGAAAATTGGAGTTTGATTACCCAAGACAGATGGGTATTGGATATCATACACCACGGTTACAGGTTTTATTTCCATACCTTGCCTCCTTTCAAAGGCATGCCAGACGTTCCTCCTCAACAAAGAATAGAGGCTCACAAACAAATTTCTCTGTTACTTCAAATAGGGGCCATACAGCCGGTCCCTATGCCAGAAGTGGGCCTAGGATTTTATTCTCGCCTGTTCCTAGTACCAAAGAAAGGGAACACGTGGAGACCAATTTTGGATTTATCTACCCTCAACACTTATCTGGACATTCCCAAGTTCAAAATGTTGACGTTACAACAGCTTTTACCTCTGCTGGGCAAAGATCATTGGATGGTAACTTTGGATCTCAAGGAGGCTTACCTTCATGTTCCTATCAGACTGAGTTGCAGGAAGTATCTGCGTTTTCGAGCTGGGACTTCTCATTATCAGTTCTCTGCATTGCCCTTTGGCTTATCTACTGCGCCCAGAGTGTTCACGAAAGTTCTGGCTCCAGTGATAGCTTTCCTCAGGCTAAAAGGAATACAGATCTATCCTTATTTGGACGATTGCCTGATTCTGGCTCAAGGAAGGACGAGCTTCTTCATCATTTGGAATATGTGATAGCAGTGCTAAGATGCCTGGGGTATTCTGTGAACGAAATAAAGTCCAGTCTAGTACCCTCTCAGGACATGTGCTTTCTGTGTGTAAGACTGAATACAGCATCCCAGATGGCCTTTTTGACCCCGGACAAACAAAAGAATCTTTCCCTTTACTTTCATCAATTGTCTCATCAGTCCAGGCTGACTGCAAGGACAGTCCTTCAAGCCTTGGGGTTCATGGCATCTTGTATTCTGGTGCTTCCCAATGCCAACCTGCATATGAGGAAGTTACAATGGTATCTCAAAAATGTATGGACACAGCACTGCCAGGATCTGGACACTGTCATTCAAATAATACCTTGCATTCAAAAGGAATTGTTGTGGTGGGCTCAGGAATGTCACCTAAACAAGGGACTCTCTGTGACCCAGCCAGAGGCGAGTCAGATTCTAACGACAGATGCCTCAGACAAAGCTTGGGGAGCTCATCTGAATGGAAAGTGGATACAAGACAAGTGGCCTGCCAGACTACAACATCTACATATCAACTTGAAGGAGATGTTAGCAGTCCAGTTTGCATTAATAGCTTTCAAGGATTTACTTCTTCCAGGGCAGGTGTTGATTCTAACAGACAACACAACTGTCATGTGGTACATCAACAAGCAAGGGGAACACATTCTTATCCTCTATGCAGGCAAGCAATGATTTTGTGGGAGACTGCTCTCAGTTTACAGCTAAATCTTCAGGCAAGGTTTCTGCCGGAGCACAGAACTCCTTAGCAGATGTGTTGAGCAGGCAATTATGGATCCCCACGAGTGGAAATTGGATCCTCATGTATTTCAGAAATTGACAGTGTCATGGGGAACTCCAGACATAGATCTGTTCGCTTCTCCACTAAACCACCAGCTGCCAAAGTTTTGCACGAAAAGGTTTCATCCCACAGCTTGGAAAGTGGATGCTCTTTCTTTCAATTGGAGCAATCTTCATGTGTATGCCTTTCCACCTCTGCCTCTCCTCCCAAAGGTACTACTAAAGGCCAGACAGGACAAGCCAAGGATGATTTTGATAGCTCCAGATTGGCCTCGACAGCATTGGTACCCATTACTGAGAAGCCTGGTGGGAGCCTCCATGGCCTTTGCCTTGATTCCACACCTGTTGTCTCAGGAGGACAGTCATTTGCTCAATGTCAAGCTTCACTCTCTTCACCTACCAGCCTGGCATATTCTGTTTTGAACCATAGTGGGTCTCAACTTCCACAGCAAGTTTTGAATGTTATTTTGGAAGCTAGAAGGCCTAGTACAAGGAAAGTGTACAGATAAATGGAAGAGATTTTTATTTTGGAGTGCAGCAAAGGATTTGGATGTTTCTGAGCCTAATTTAAGTGTGGCTCTTCAATATCTTACTGAGTTACTGGACAAAGGTTTGTCCTTCTCTTCTATTAAGGTTCATGCTGCAGCAATTTGGCTCACTATGATTGTGACCCACCATTGTTTTCTCATCCTTTGTTCAAGCAATTTCTTAGAGGGGCAAAGAATATAAGACCCCCACGTAGAGCTCCTACTCCTGCTTGGGATCTCAATTTTGTGTTGGAGAAACTCACTCTACAACCTTTTGAGCCTGCAGCTACTACCGAGTTGAAATATTTATCATGGAAGACTGCTTTTTTTTGGCCATTACCTCTGCAAGAAGGGTTTCTGAGTTGCAGGCCCTTATGGCGGTTGAGCCTTTCTTAATTTTCCATAAGGATAGGGTATCTTTACGTACTAATCCTTCCTTTATGCCTAAAGTGGTTTCTAGTGTGACTTTAAACCAAACTATTCATTTGCCTACTGTTTATGCAAATCCCCAAAATAAAGGGGAAAAGATTTTGCACACTTTAGATGTACACAGGCAGTTGCGATATTATTTGGACAGAACTAAAGGGTTCAGGCAGTCTCAGCAGTTATTTGTTTCTTTTGCTTTGAGTTCTCAGGGCAAGCCTGTGTCAAAACAAACTATTTCTAAGTGGATTGGGTTTTGCATTGCTTTCTGTTATTCCCATCATGGCAAGGAGATTCCAGCTGGGATTAGGCCTCATTCCACTAGGGCTACTGCCACTTCGACAGCTTTTTTGAGGGGGGTGGCAACTAAGGATATTTTGGAGGCAGCTACTTGGAGTTCAGTGCATACTTTCTCTAGGCATTATCACCTACCACTTTATTCTAAATCTAGGGCTGGTTTTGCCACTGCTGTTTTGCAGGGCATTTTGGCAGCTCCTGCTTCCTTATAGTTTGGCCATCCTCCCTTACCTCTGCTTTGGGATTCTACCCAAGTGTAAGGACTGCAGCAATGTGAGATGAAGAACATAGTACAGTTTTGTACCTACCATAAATGTAGATGTTCGAAGATCCACATTGCTGCAGTCCAATTTACCCTCCCTCCTTCCCCTCTGTAGTTAGAGGCGGTTGTGTGGGTTGGGTTGTCAATATGGAGTATATTGTATATATTGTATATATTGTACATATTTTTAGTGCTAGGATGGTTGGTTGTTTGTTTGCTGTCTTTTGGTTTGGACCTTTCTTTTTAGGGTCTTCTGACATCTGGGGCAAGAAAAGACTGAGGATATGACGTCGGTTATGCGCATTTGTACCCTGACGTCCTGATGTCAGTCAAATGCGCCTTGACCGACGTCAGCCTTATACTTTGATATTCGGGCTGACCGAGGACAGCGGACTACCCAAGTGTAAGGACTGCAGCAATGTGGATCTTCGAACATCTACATTTATGGTAGGTACAAAACTGTACTTTGTCAGACCCTTATTGTTGCTAAATACTTTAGTTCTCGATCTCTATATTCCAAAATGGCCTTGGTAAGCCATCCTTCTACCAATCTTCCGATAAAAACGTAAGGATAAAGACAGAGACAGACCGCACAGGTCCAAAACTGCTGATGGCGCTTCCATTAAGCTAGTCGCCAGTTCGCCGGTAATCAGTGAGGAGTTTTCGCAGTCCCTGATGCCCGCTTCAATGGATTCGCAGGCCTCTACTGAGACCCATTCGGAGTCCGATATGCTGCAAGTCTCTTCTTCCACAATGGAACCTGCGGATGTTTCTACCTTGGATGGGTCCGGAGCCACTGAGCAGGCACCGGCTTCTGAGGAAGTTCTTCGCAATACCGATATTCGACACAAGACAACGACTTTTTTTCGCATCTTCAGTTATGTCTAAAACTACTGAGTTTCTAAGGCCAAGAAGTACGCTCTACGCCTAAAAAACCAACGACCCAAACTCATGCACCGGCTTCCTTGCTACAACATCAAATGCTTAAAATGGCAGAAGACGTTATTATTCTGATTAGGGGAAGTCAGCCTTCCCCTGCTAAGAGAAAGAGACCTGTTCCCAGTAGCTTTAACAGACCAAGAGTCTGACAACTCTGAGGTATCTGGTTATGATGAGGATTCATATGCAGAGGAATCCATACCCTCTGCTTCTCCTCCAGAGGATTTTTATTTTGGTGAAACCTTATATACTTTGAGAGCATTTCAACTGGGAATGCCAAGACTATCCTCAGTCCAAAATGAGACTCAGAGAATTTCTAGATTTGCCACAACATATAGGCCTTTATCTATACCACCAGTCCTGGATGTTGTGGATGATGTCTTTATGGAATCCAGTTTAACTCCTGATACATTACCCCTTGCTCCTAGGAAACCAGAAAGGTACTAGAGAGTTCCTGACTCTCACAAATTCCTTTTCAAAAATCCTACTGCTGACCCAGAGGTCATCTCCCAGGGGACTTAAAGGTATCAAAGCAACTGCAGCTATGAATCCTACCCCTGCGGACAGGGATTCCAGAGCTTTAGATAGATGGGATAAGAAAGTATACACCTCTGCAACTCTCGCCATTAGGGCCTTGAATTGACAGTTTCACATGCTGAAGTGCCAACAACATATTATGGAAATGATTAAGTAAAAAATAGCTACCTTTACAGACTGTGCAGAAAATAAAGAACTATAAGAGCTTATTCATTCTGCAAATCAAGTCAGCAAGCATACTTTGCAATGTGGCTTTGACACCGTAGAGGCATCTTGCAGGGCAGCAGTCACTGGTTCTATACTGAGAAGGCATGCTTGGCTTAAGGAGCAGACCTTGCCAGACCATTTCAAATCAAAATTACTAATCCCCCCCCCATTGAACAAGGGCAATCTGTTTGGCACCAAAGCAGAAGAGGTTCTTAAAAAGATGGAAGAAAATGCTAAATCTATGCAGACAGTCAAAGACTTCTTGCAAGTATAGCCTCCTAGATTTAGTAGGCATTGCCCCTCGAAACATTGTTCCTTTCCAGCCCCCTCAAGGCCATCTCAAACTAGACCCATGGGCAACAGACCCCCCCCCAGGCTACAGTCTCAGGGTATGCAGAGATTTAAGCAATGGAGTGCCTCCACTTCAAAATCAGGGAGGGCTACGCCACCCCCTTACGAAAAGAGTTCACAGTGACTTCTCAACTCCACTCCCCACCTCTGTCCAACTGGTTGTGCCCCAAGGAGGAAAACTTGCCCATCATGCAAAAAACTGGACTTCCATCACGAAAGACCGATGGGTCCCCAACATTGTATCCCAGGTTTATAAATTTTACTTCCACTCACTGCCAACCCCAAAAGGGTTCCCAGACCTTCCTCCAAAACCAGTGGGCAGAGGCACAAAACCAGGTTCAATCCCTGCTTCTCTATAAGGACAATTCAACCTGTTCCTGCAGAACAGATAGGTCAAGGGTTCTATTACAGACTTTTCCTGGTACCCAGAAAAGAGGGCACTTGGCACCCAGTCCTAGATCTTTCCATTCTAAACACCTTCCTGGTGGTACCAAAATTCAAAATGCCACCCTGCAGAAGCTTTTTCCTATGCTTGCCAAAGATGCCTGGTTAGCCACCCTAGAGTTAAAGAAGCCTATCTACACATCCCTATCAGGGACTCTTGCAGGAAATATCTATGCTTCAGGGCAGAATCTATGCATTATCCGTTCTCTGCATTTCCCTTTGGCTTATCCACTGCTCCCAGAGTATTCACAAAATGTCTGGCTCCAGACATTGCCTTCTGCAGCCAGAGAAAAATTCAAATTTACCCATACTTGGATGACTGCCTGATTCAGGCAGACAGTCAGGAAATGCTGATGCAGCACCTGACATTTATAAAAAAAACTTCTAACCTCCCTGGGTTACACCGTCAGTGAAAAAAAAAATCAAAACTAGTCCCCAGTCAAAAGATTGTATTACTGGGAGCAAGCTTGGACACAGCACCCCAGATGGCATTCCTTACTTCAGAAAAACAAGCCTGACAGACTACTTTACTCAAATGGCCACCATAGCCCAGCTGTCCGCAAGGAAAATCCTGCAGGCCCTAGGGTTCATGGCCTCCTGTATCCTACTAATTCCATATGCCAGACTGCATATGAGGAAACTGCAGTGGTACTTAAGTCTTTAGTGCCAACATTCTCAGGACCTGGAAACTGTCATTCCTATCATACCTTGTCTATGGACAGTGTTTCTTTAGTGGGCAGCAGCATGCAACCACAACAAGGAACTGCCCTTTACTCAACCCCATGCTGCCCAGACCCTAACCACAGATGCATCAGACTATGCCTGGGGGGGGCACACCTGGACAGCAAGTGCATTCAGGGACGCTGGAGCCCAAGTCAAATTAATCTGTACATCAACCAAAAAGAGATGCTAGCTGTTCAGCAAGTTCTAACACCTTTCAGATCCCTGCTCTCACCAGGACCCATGCTAATAAAAACAGGCAACACCACAATTATGTGGTGCATCAACAAGCAGGGGGGAAACCCACTCTTACCCACTCTGCAGGCTAGCCATGGCCCTGTGGAACATGGTCTTGGATATGCAGGTCCATCTGCAAGCTCAATTCCTGCCAGGCAAACAAAACTCTCTGGCAGACGACTTGAGCAGAAATCTCCTAGACCTACACGAGTGGCAATTAGAGACCAGCACCTTCAGCTTTCTTATTCAGAAATGGGGGACCCCAGAGGTGGATCTCTTTGCTCCCCCATGCAATCACCAGCTCAGCAAATTCTGCACCGGGACACCTCACAGCAGGGCCTGGAAAGTGGATGCCCATCCTTCAGTTGGTAAACCTCTCAATCTATGCATTTCCCCCTCTGCCCCTTCTCTTAGGAATATTGCTCAAGATAAGACAAGACAAACCAAGAACAATTCTGATTGTCCCGGACTGGCCACGCCAGCACTGGTACCCACACCTGCACAGCCTGTCACCAGTACCACCCTGGCACCTACCCCAGAGCCCTGCCCTGCTCACTCAGCAGGGGGGCAGATCTTGCATCTGCAACTGCAAACCCTAAATCTTGCAGCCTGGCTTATTCCTTGAGCTCTCCCCCAGTGACCAGTCTAAGAAAGCAGGTTCTGGACGTCCATTCTTGAAGCTAGAAGACCCAGTACAAGGAAATCCTTTGCTGGTAAGTGGAAAAGGAATTGTTCCTGGATTCACTCTAAAGGAGAGGACACAACTCTGCCTTCCCTACCTCTAATCTTGGATTACTTAGCGGACCTACTCCACAGAGGCCTTTCCTTCTCCTCCATTACGGTTCATGCCTTTGCCATCTCGGCTTATTACAACTGTGAACCACCATTATTCTTTCACCCTCTCATCAAACAGTTCCTGAGAGGGCCAAACAACTTAAGGCCACCAAAGAGAGCACCCACCCTTGCTTGGGACCTTAACTTTGTATTGGAAAAGCTCACACTCTACCCCCTTTTGAGCCTGCAGCATCAGCAGACTTAAAATTCCTCTCTTGGAAAACAGCATTGCTCCTGGACATCTCTTCAGCGAGAAGAGTGTCTGAGCTGCAAGCACTTATGGCAGTGGAACCCTTCATTCTTTTTCATGCTAACAGGGTCTCCCTCAGGACTTATCCTTCCTTTATGCCCAAAGTGGTTTCCAGTTTGGCTCTCAACCAATCTATCCATTTGCCAACCTTCTTTCCTAATCCTCAGAATAAAGGGGAAAGGATCCTGCACTCCTTGGACCTGCACAGACAGCTTAGATTCTACCTGGATAGGACTAAAACCCTTCAGGAAATCTGACCAGTTGTTACTGAGTTTTGCACCAGGGTCAGAGTACAAGGCCATTTCAGAACAGACAATTTCCAAATGGATAGCACGCTGTATCCATTTCTGCTACAAACACCATGGGAAACCAACCCCTCAGGGGGTCAGAACACATTCCACTAGGGCAACTTCTACCTCTACAGCATTCCTCAGGGAAGTCCCTACCAGGGGCAATTCTGGAGGCTTCTACCTGGAGTTCTGTACACACATTCACCAAGCATTACCACGTGCCTATATTTTCCAAATCCAGGGAGGCTTTTGCAACTGCAGTCCTGCAGGGCATTCTAGCCAGCCCAAACACTTCTTTACTGCCTCCACCCTTTCTACATCTTTGGGAATCAACCCATGTGTGATGACTGCAACAGTGAAACATGAAGAACATAGTACAGTTGTGTACACTTACCATAAATGTAGATGTTCGAGTGTATTCACTGTTGCAGTCCTGGTTTCCCTCCAGCCCCCTGCTCTCTCTCTCTTTTCTCTGTGTGTATACTACTCACCCTTTGCAGGGGTATTGGTATTGGTATTTACTTTTTACTGGTGGTGATTTTTCTACCATAGCTTAGCTCCCCATTGGAGGGGCTCCTGACATTTGGCCAAGAAAAATTGGTGTAATGGCGTCGGCTGCCTGTTTTTTATACCCCTGACAACCTGACGTCAGACATGGAGTGATAGCAACTGACACAGAAATACTAAGTCTCTGGTATTCGGGCCGACTGAGGGCTACCTGCAGGCAGATAACCCAAGTGTGTTGACTGCAACAGTGAATACACTCGAACATCTACATTCTGGTAAGTGTACACAACTGTACTATGTTCTTCTCTTCTGTATGCAGCTGTATAGTTTCCCACCCTGCCTTCCTCCTGACTCTTGCTTGACTGAGTACCTACTCTGTAGTTGCTGGTTCCGGCAGCATCCATTTCTGAGATAGGTGCATGCTGACATCCATTTATGACCGACATACGTTGAGTGGTGAGGGCCGGTGCATGTACCTTCGCATCTTACTTTTGTATAATGGCTGGACATACACGTTGAACCGGAGGCAGATTCCCTCATGTTATGGATACAGCAGCATACAGAAGAGAAGGACATCTAAATTTATGGTAAAATTTTACAAAAACTATACTTTCTCTTGTGTTATGACTTTGACCAAAATACTACTTTGATTGTCAGCACTCTGAGCGGTGCTGAAAGTTGGCTCAAGTCTGGAATGAATTTGCCTAGGCAGTTAACTATGCCAAGAAAGCATTGTAGGGCTTGAACATTGTCTGGAGCTTGCATCTCAAGAATAGCAGTTTTCTTGGAAGGATATTGTCGTAAGCCTGAACTGGTAAATAAATGACCAACATAAGTAACTTTTTGTAGCCTGAACTTGCACTTCTGAGGATTCATCTTAAGATTCATATCACATGCTCTTTCCAGAACTTTCTTGAAGTTTCTGTCATGCTAGGCTTCACCTTTACCTCCTACTAGAATGTCATCTAGTATAATAGTGTACGGATAACCAGAAAAAATTTGTTCCATGGCAAGCTGAAAGACTTCACTGGCAGAATTCATCCCAAATGGTATTCTCAAAAATCTGTAGCTGCCGAAAGGAGTACTGAAAGTGGTTATCAGTGAAGATTTTCTGTCTAACAAAAGTTGCCAAAATTAACTGTTTGCATCTAAGACCGAAAAAAATAGTGGCATTTGGGATAAGAGCAGCGACTTCTTTGACTGTACACATCAGATGATGTTTTTTCAGTGCTTTGTTCAAATCTCGTAGATCAGTACATATTCTGTTATCATCTGAGCTTTTCCTGTGAGCAACTACCATAGAAGATACCCAATTCAGTTGGTTCATCAGGTCTATATTATATCATCGCATGCTTAAAAAAGCAAATGATGAATAATCAACCCCATGTAAGCGAAAGCTTACAGTGTTGAAACCTCAGAACAGCTCTTTTTTTTCCCCAACGGAAAAAAATCGCTGTTCCAAAAAAAAAAAAAAAAACTTTAAAACATTACATAATGTGGGGGGCTTCTTCGCCCCCCCCCCCACACTTAAATATACCAATTCTGAGATTGCACTACAGTGCCGAAAATGGCAAAGTGACAGAAGCGGCCAAGCAAATTCTTTTCCAGGGTAAGAATTTGTTTAAATGCTGCTTCGCTCTTTTGCCTTTTCATTTTTTTACGTTCGATCAAGAAGCGTTCAACAAAATGCATCTGCAGTGACGTAATAGGAACCTGGTTCATCAGCTGGACAAATAACACCTTGCTGCACCATTTTAATCTAACTCAGCTTTTACTCTGTTCTGCATAGCTACTGGAACTTTCCGGGCTGGTCTGATAACTGGGCTGACCTCTAGGTCTAACTTCATGGAGTACACATCTGGGAGTTTGCCTAGTTTGTTTTGGAAAAGATCAGCATAGGTCGAAAAAATAGACTGAGTGAAATTAGAGTAGTGGTCTTTCAAGATTACATGGTGGACTTCCTTATTAAATGAAAGCAGTTCCATTTTCAAACTGTCTTAGAGGCCTAATTATGACTGTGCGTGCCTTTTGACTACATAAATTTGCAAGTCATAGCTGTTCCCAGCAGAGTGACATGAAAGCCCTACTGAACTTTTGGTTTGAATTTCTTCACCACCATAAGCAACACGCTTTGCCAAATCAAGCTTCTCACCAGCACATACTCTAGCAAATGTTTCTGTTAACATAACATTGCACTTTGAACCTGTGTCAAATTTGAGCTATATTGGTCTTCCATTTATCCGAACAGTACAATGTACTTCATTCTCTACCCATAAATCTACTGCACTGATTGTTTCATTAAGCGCAGACACACCATAAACATAAAAAGTAGGGTCATAGCTTTCTAATTGATCAACTTGTCTCTTGAATGTTCTCATTTAATAAAAGAATGAGCCTCTTTTAATTTACAAAATCTTTGCAAATTGTTCCACTTTTTTACATCTGTGGCACTGCTAACCAAAAGCTAAGCACTTTTCACTTTTAACACATGAGGGTATAAGCTTTGAGTTTGCTAACTCACCCTTGTGCTTCACTTCTAGAATTTAACAGGGTTTCCCAGTGAATGTTGCAGGGTTTACACTTGCTGCCATGTGTTTGGGCCTATGTCTGTTAACCATGTGCTGCATACAGTCAACATGCGCACTAGAAGATATTGGAAGCATTAATCTCTCATTCATTTGTAAACATGTTTGTGTGCTTTTCTGTGAGCTCATATGTCTGACAAATCTCAATGGCCTAATTCAAAGTTAAATCACTGTCACAAAGCAAAATCTTTCTCACAGCATCATCTTTAATACCACATATAAGTCTGTCTTTTATCTACTCATCCCTTAAATCACCAATCTGGACATTTTAGCCTTATTTCTCAAGTTAGTTATGTGTGCTGCAAAGGTTTCACCACGCTTTTAATCCCTTATGTAAAATAAGTGCCTTTCCATTGTAATATTCGTTCAGGGGTTACAAATTTCTCTAAATTTACATTTTAAGCACTTGGACGTCTTCCCTTGATTCAGCTGGTACCACTATATGACATTTTCCCCCACTGCAAATACAGCAGGTGCAAACACAAATTAAATCTCTCTTTCTATGGCTTCTTAACCATCTAAATTAAGCAGAATAAATACCTTATACGGTCATCTTTATCAGAAAATGCAGCTTGTATGAAAATATTGTGCTCTTGCTCGAACACTTTCCAATTCTCTGCAATATTATCAAAGACAAGAGGACCTGGTTTTCAAAATCCTTCAGCCATGCCAACCAAACTATGCCCAAACACAGTGAAAATATGGCCCTTTTAATGATATGTGAACATGCAAACACAGCCAGTACTTGTAGAAACATTCAAATGCACAGTAAACCCTCAAAATACTGTAGTTTGCGAAATATGCTTTGAAATGGCTGTATTTTGCAAAATAACTGCATTGTAATACTGCACAAACTTGCAAACGCTTTGTATACCTTGGATATCTCAAATAGCTTTAATTAATGCTAAAAAGTAGCACATAGCAAAAAATGTGGATGTTCGTCATGTTTCACTGTTCCAGTCATTACTCTTGGGTTACCCTGCTGGCAGGCTACCTGCAGTTGGCCTGAATTCCAAAGTCCTGGTCCGGCGTCGGTTGCTGTCACCTCTTCTTTGACGTCAGTGCGCCAGGGGTATAAAAGATGGAGCCGACGCCATTTTCTTCAGTCTTTCTTGCCGCACAGTGCCTGAAGCAAAAGCAGTTCGCAAGTGCCAGTTGGCTGACTCCTGAGATTTTCAAAATCGAATTTCAGATCCAAAGTCTTCATTAAAGCTAAGTACCCCGTTGGGGAAACTTTTTTCTTGCTCCAGACCGATTTCAGAAAAAGTTAACAATTGTATTTCTTGTGGGAAGCAAATACCTCATAAGGATTTTCATTCTTATTGTATTTCTTGCCTAGGCCCTGATCACAACGTTGCTAGCTGTCGGTTTTGTGCTAGATTTAACCAACGCACTATTAAGCGTCGGTACAATTTTGCTTTTCATTACTTTGGCCGAAGGTTTAATTATATAATGCCGTTGGAACAGCCGACAACCGGAGTTTATAAAAAACGCAAAGAAAAGGACAGGCATCCAAGGTCCAAAACCGACGAGGCCCCTCTAGGCCAGTCGCCGGTACTCAGTGAGGCGCTATTCCAGCCCCTGACGCTCACTGCCTCAGAGCAACAGGCCACTTCCGACTCCCACGTTGAGCCGACTAGGCCTCTGGATACTCAAGATATTGGAGACTCAGAAACTATTCCCTCAGATGGGTCCGGAGGCATCAGCTTCTGAGGGTATTTTCAGACCTACGCAATTATATGTCAAGCCAACCTCAGCTTCATAGACAAAGACTAAAACAGCTCTAAAGACAAAGAAACAAGTACAGCATTCTCCTGGACAGACTTTCATGCCTAAGAAACCGATGCTTAAAATGGCCGAATACCTAATTACTTTGATCAGGGGTTCCACCCCCCTCCTGATAAGAGGCCTAGGCAAGAGACAGAATATGATTCTTCTGATCAGGTTTCAATTTCCTTTGACTCCTCTTCTGAACAGGGATACTCTTTTCCTCCCTATGAGGATTCTGATGCTGAAGAATCTATTCCTTCAGCCTCTCCTCTTGAGGATTATTCTTTTGGGGAAACCTTGCATACCATGAGGGAGCATTTCCACTAGGAGAGCCAAGATTACTCAGAATCAAAGAAAAGGCTCAGAGACTTTCTTTTACTACCTCAACACAGACCTCTTGCTATTCCACCTGGTCTAGACATTGTAGATGATGTATTTTCAGAGTCCGGCCTGTCTCCTGACTCTTTACCCCCTGCACCTGCTAAGCCAGACAGATACTGCAGGGTTCCAGACACTCATAAATTTCTATATAGAAACCCTGCTGCTGACCCGGAAACTATATCTCAGGGTCCCAAAGGGGTCAAGGCTTCCACTGCAAAAAACCCTGTCCCCTCTGATAGGGATTCTAAGGCACTGAACAGATGGGAGAAAAAAGTTTACACTTCTGCTACCTTGGATGTAAAGGCTTTAAATTGTCAGTTTCATATGCTTAAATATCAGCAATACTTAATGTCACTGCTTAAACAGAAAATGTTGACAAATTCTGAATGTTTTGATAACAAGGAAATGCAGGATTTATTGCATGCAACTGAACAAGTGGGAAAGCATACTTTGCAATAATTTGATTCACTGCAGGCCTCTTGCATGGCCGCTGTTACGGGTTCTGTCATTAGAAGGCATGCTTGGTTAAAGGAACAGAATCTGTCTGATCATGTTAAAGCAAAATTATTGGATGCTCCATTTCAGCATGATACTTTGGTGTTAAGGCAGAAGAGGTGTTGAAGAAAATGGAGGATAAAGCGAAATCCATGCAGATAGTTAAGGATTTCCTACAGGTACAGCCACCCAGATTTAGCAGGAACTGGCCTACAAAGAATTGGCCCTTTCCAGTGTCAGACAGGCCACAAAGAGGCAGATACAGATGCCCCAGAGGCAGATCTCAGCCCCAAGGCTCATACAGGCCTAAACAGTGGGGTGCTTCTACCTCTAAATGTGGAGAAGACAAATCACAACCATACAGGAAACAGTCCCAATGACTTTCCTCTGCCATAACCAAGCACTTATCTTTTGGCAGCCCCCTTAGCCAGGACAAATGGGTCTTGAACATAGTGTCTCAGGGCTACAGGTTCCACTTTCACACCCTGCCAAGGGCAAAAGGTATGCCAGACCTGTCACACAATCAATGGGCAGAGGCACAAAAGCAAGTTTCATCCCTCATGAATATGAGGGCCATTCAACAAGTGCCACAACAAGAGCAGGGACAAGGATTTTACTTGAGACTTTTCTTGGTGCCCAGAAAGGACAAAGCCTGGAGACCAATACTGGACCTGTCTATACTAAACACTTTTCTGGATGTTCCAAAATTCAAAATGTTGACTCTGCAGCAGCTACTGCCCATGCTGGGCAAGAAGGCTTGGCTCGTAACTTTGGACCTAAAAGAGGCATACGTGCATGTCCCAATCAGACAATCTTGCAGAAGACACCTCAGATTCATAGCTGGCTCAATGCACTACCAATTCTCTGCACTGCCCTTTGGCTTATCTACTGCGCCCAGGGTCTTCACAAAATGCCTGGCACCAGTAATTGCTTTTTGCAGACAGAGGAATTAAAATATATCCTTACTTGGATGACTACCTTATTCAAGCAGAGAACAAAGACATTCTACTAAAGCATCTGACGTTTGTAAAAAGAGTACTAATTTGCCTAGGGTACACAGTAAACAAAAAGAAATCAAAACTAGTACCCTCTCAAGAGATAATATTCCTGGGTGCAAACTTAAATACAACTGCCCAGATGGCTTATCTCGTGCCCAACAAACAAAGGCAACTGACTTCTTACTTCAAAATGTTGGCAACAAAGACCCAGTTATCTGCAAGGAAAATCCTGCAGGCTTTGGGCTTCATGGCATCCTGCATTCTGCTAATTCCGTATGCCAGACTGCATATGATGAAACTACAATGCTATCTAAAAAGTGTTTGGACTCAACATTGCTACAGCCTGGAAACATTAATTACCCTCATTCCCTGCCTGCAACAGGAGTTTCGATAGTGGGCACAGGCCTGTCACCACAACAAGGGGCAACCATTCACTTTACCCACAGCCAGGCAGACACTAACAACGGATGCATCAGATTATGTCTGGTGGGCCCACATGGCAGGAAAATGTATTCAGGGCACATGGCCAGCAAGCCAGATGCATCTTCATATCAATGAAAAAGAGATGCTAGCTGTTCAGAATCCCCTCACAGCTTTCAAGGATCTACTTCATCCAGGACAACTACTATTGTCCACGCTGGTGTAAACGACCTGAGACGTACCTCCTTGGACTACATGAAAAGAGACATTGAGGAGCTCTCTGATTATGTAGCCCAGGCAGGTATGACCCTGACCTTGAGCAGTATCCTACCTTCACCAAGAATGATGCCACAATACAGAGATAAGATGATCAGCTTTAACAATTGGCTTAAACACTGGTGTCATTCAAAGGGGATCCAGTATCTGTCTGCCTGGGATGACATGCTGGACAAGCCACGCTGCTTTCAAAGGGGGCTTGCACCTGTCACCCTGGGATTCGGATATTGGCAAAGGCTCTTGCCACCCCATAGTGCCTTTTTAGGCAAGGCTCAAATTCTAAACCTACCACCCTAGAACACAAAAAGGAAAAACTAAGGGTAATGCTGCTCAATGCCAGAAGTCTAAATCTCAAAATGCATGCACTCGAGGCCCTTCTCAGTATGGAGAACATCGATGTCTGTGCTGTGACAGAAACCTGGTTCAAGGCTCCTGAGAGCACCCCAGCGCTATCAGGTTTTACCTCATATCATGCGTTCCGGCCCCAAAATCCGGACAATACCAAGAAAGGAGGTATCCATATTCATCAAGGACACCCACACCTCAAGACTGGTATGCATCGGAGACCATCCAGGTGCAATTAACCATAGGCAAGACTGCTCTGCAAATTGTAGCATGTTACAGGCCACCCTCACAAACTCAGGAAACTCACATGGCCTTCCTGAAAACACTAGAGGGATAAATGTATCACCAAACACCATCATACTAGGTGACTTCAATTACCCTAATATAGACTGGGAACACTACTCAAGCCCAAACACCCTAGCCCAAAAGTTCCTGGAATTCATAAACTCAAATGCCATGGAACAACTAGTCACCATCCCCACAAGAGGAGATAACATACTTGATCTCATCATCACGAACATGGGAGCACAATGTTCAACACGAAGTATACCCCTCACTGGTGAGATCAGATCACAAACTAATCTCGCTGGAGGTCCTCATCCCACCCCACCTGAAATAAAAGACCACAGTAAAGAACTTCTCAAAGCCGACTTCACACTTCTAAAGACTAGTGTGGTCTCCTTTCAGGCCCGAGCGGAAAACAATACTCAAGCAGCTGAATCATTTACAAGCGCCTTCTACCAGCACCTGCAGCACTGCCTCGATAAGGCTGTCCCAAGCAAAACAAAGACTCTTTGTACCAAGGCAAGCGTCCAGTCTGGTGGACCCCAGCCATAAACAAACTCTACAACAAAGGAGGAAGCTACTACAAGATAGAGCAAAATCCTTAAAGGTAAGACACCCTTGATCACTATAAGTAAAAACTAAGAGCTCTCATAAAATCATCCAAAGCAAATTTCGAGAGAAAAATAGCTAAAGACTCAAAAGACAATCATAAGGCCTTCTTTAGCTATGTTAGAAACCTAGGAGGAAACTCCCAGATATGCTCAGAACTAGTTCAAAATGATGTGAAGATTACTGATCCTACAGACATTGCCAACATACTGGCTGACAGGTTCAGTGCAAACTTCTCCCCTCCCCAAAGGAGATATCTATACCAAATGAGTGCAGCCCCAAACATCTCTCAAGTGAGAACTGCTCTCTCCAAAGCAAAAACACAGCATCCATGGGACCCGATGGTGTCCCGGCTGTGTGCTCCTGAACTCAATGAGGAATTAAACCCACAGCTAGGACAGCTGTTTAATCAAAGTCTTACCTCTGGATCGTGCACAGGGTGGCGCACTGCAACTGTGGTCCCACTTCACAAAGGCGGTGCCTCCACAGACCCTGGAAATTACCGGCCCATTAGCTTGACAAGCCTTATCTGCAAAGCCATGGAGAGGATCATAATGGACCTCATAAATAAAGACATAGGGAATTTGCAGACTTTGGATCCAACCCAGTTTGGCTTTGTCAAAGGCAGATCATGCCTTTTAAACTTGGTTGACTTTTTGAAACAGTCACCAAAGCCATTGATGAGGAAAGGCAGTCCATACAGCCTACCTCGATCTGGCTAAGGCTTTGATACAATACCCCACTCGGGTATCATTGAAAAACTCATCAGCTTAAATGTTAACCCATACATCACAAGATGGGTTGCAAACTGGCTGAGTGACAGAACCCACAGGGTCAGAGTTGCTGGCGCCATGTCAGACTCAAAGCCTGTCACAAGTGGTGTCCCACAGGGCTCAGTCCTGGGCCCACTCTTGTTTGGCATCTACTTTTCGAAGTACAAGCAAACACAGGAGGTTATGGCTGACAAAGTTTGCAGATGACTGCAAACTGGACATCTGACACAGATATCCTTCAGAAGGGTCTCACAGAAGCGGATAACTGGTGCCAGAGCCATGGCCTAAAGTTAAATGCCAAAAATGCATAGTCATAAAAACAAGGTTACCCTAGCTACCAAATAGGTGGCAATCCACTGAGCACAGAAGAAGTTATCAGGGACCTGGGGACCCAGGTTGATAGTAGTCTGTCATTCGACACCCATGTAGCTAAAGTAGTTAGGAAGTCCTTCTACATTGCCCACCTTATCATGAAGGGATTCTCATCTAGATCAAGGAGGTCATAGTCTCCTTTACTCATCACTCATCAGACCAATGATTGAGTACAATGCCCCATTGAATGTATCTGACCCGACACTTGCAGCAGCTGGAGGCCACAAAAGTTCCTCACCAAAAGGATAAAGGGTCTCAAAACCTGTCCTATGCTGCCCGACTGAAAGAACTCCAGCTCTATTCAGTAAACACCAGCTGCTCAGAGGTGACCTTTGCCTAACATACAAGGCCATGTCAAACCCAGATTTGATGAATATGCTTCACCTCAAAAATCTAGATCCATCAGAGCCACAAGGCGGAGACTTAAACCTCGACCGCTATTAATAGGGCGTGCTGGAGAGATAGATTCATCACCCAAAGACTCCTATGCTGTGGAACAAAATCATGTGAGGCAGAGCACCTCGCTGGCCTTGTTCAAGAGAAATCTTGACCAATGGATGGGAGATCGCAGATATACCCCAGGAATTACCTCAGTGTCACTGCTCGACAGAGGCACAGCAAAATAATGGGTATAGTTCCCCATACTAAAATAAATGCCCTCGGGCAGATAGCCTAGTATGAACCTATGAACCTATGAACCTATGATAAAGACGGACAATACTACAGTCATGTGGTACATAAACAAGCAGGGAGGCACACATTCCTACCCCCTCTGCAGACGAGCCATGACTTTGTGGGACACAGCATTAACTTATCAAGTTCACATGCAAGCACAATTCCTACCAGGAAAAATAAATACTCTGGCAGATGAACTAAGCAGAAACCTCATGGATCTCCATGAGTGGAAACTGGATCCACAAGTCTTCAACATGATAACAAGGAAATGAGGATGCCCATACATAGATCTATTTGCCTCCCCTCACAACTGCCATTTACAGAGATTCTGCACAAGGATTTATCACAAGCAAGCATGGAAAGTGGGTGCCTTATCCTTCAGCTGGAAAAACCTAATGGTATATGCCTTTCCTCCACTGCCTCTCCTCCCCAAGGTACTCCTAAACGTCAGACAAGAGAAGCCAAAAATGATACTGATTGCCCCAGACTGGCCACGCCAGCACTGGTACCCAGTCCTAAAGAACTTGTCTCAAGGTCCAGCCTGGATATTGCCTCAAACTTCTCACTTACTGACTCAACAAAACAATCAGATCCTGCACAGCAAACTCACGACCTTAAATCTAGCAGCATGGCGGATAATGTAGCCATTCAGAGCACTCCTTTTTCAAAAGCTGTTATGGATGTTATCTTGGAGGCCAGGAGGCCCAGTACCAGAAAATCTTATGCAGAAAAATGGAAGAGATTCTGTGCTTGGAACCAGGAACAAGGAATTGACACATTTGTACCAAATATTCTTCAGATGTTACAATACTTAACTGAGATGCTGGACAAAGGCCTATCCTTTTCATCAATTAAGATTCATGGCTCTGCTATTTCAGCCCATTACAATACGGAACCACCTATCTTTTCTCATCCTTTAATAAGGCCGTACCTTAGAGGGGCCAAAAACATAAGACCTCCAAGGAGAGCACCAATACCTGCATGGGACCTCAATTATTTCTATGAAAAACTCACACTGCCTTCTTTTGAGCCAGCCTCAACAGCTGATATAAAATTCTTATCCTGGAAAACAGCTCTGCTCCTAGCAATAACCTCTGCAAGACGAGTCTCGGAGTTGCAGGCACTCATGGCTGTGGAACCTTTTATCATTTTCCTTCCAGACAGGGTTTCTCTGAGGACGAACCTTACATTTATGCCTAAGGTGGTGTCCAGTGTGGCCCTTAACCAAACCATTCACTTGCCTACCTTTTTATCCAAACCCACAGAACAAGGGTGAGAGACTTCTACATTCTTTGGGCATACACAGACAGCTACGCTTCTACTTGGACAGACCTAAAGCTTTCAGAAAGACTGAGCAACTTTTAAGTGGCATATGCTGCAGGATCACAAGGAAAAGCTATCACAAAGCAGACTATTTCAAAATGGATAGGCCATTGCATTCGTTTCTGCTACTCACAGCATGGCATATCAGTGCAAAGGGCATTAGGCCACATTCTACCAGAGCAGCAGCCACTTCAGCAGCCTTTCTCAGAGGAGTACCAGCCAAAGGCATCTTAGAGGCTGCAACTTGGAGTTCAGTGCACACTTTTACAAAGCACTACCACTTACCTCTCTACTCTAAATCCCGAGCAGGCTTTGCCACTGCAGTTCTGCAGGGCCTCATAGCCTCTCCTAATCCTATTTAGCCCAGCCACCCATCCTCAGCTTTGGGAGTCAACCCAAGAGTAATGACTGCAACAGTGAAACACGATGAACATAGTACAGTTGTGTACCTACCATAAATGTAGATGTTTGAGTTTATTCACTGTTGCAGTCCAGGTTACCCTCTCAACATCCCCCTTTCATTTGCTGGGTCTTAACTGTACTTCTCTATTCTATACAACCTGTGTGGTTTATTTGCTTGTAAATGAAGGAAATATTTACTTTAGTGCATGCATTTTTATTGGCGTAATCTATTTAGCCTACCCTTTTGGGGGCACCTGACATCTGGCGCAAGAAAAACTGAAGAAAATGGCATCGGCTGCATCTCTTATACCCCTGGCGCACTGACATCAGGGAAGAGGCGACAGCAACCGATGCCAGACCAGGACTTTGGAATTCAGGCCAACTGCGGGTAGCCTGCCAGCAGGATAACCCAAGAGTAATGACTCCAACAGTGAATACACTCGAACATCTACATTTATGGTAGGTACACAACTGTACTTTGTTTTCCTTATTTTATACACTTTGTGATTCGGACTTTGTTTCAAACATTTTTGTAATTATTTTGAATATTTTTATTAATATGTCACAGTTTCAGACAATGTTAAACTAGAAATTTGTTTTGAGTGTTCTGAGTGCTTTGGTTTATATTTTCGAAATAGGAAATAATTTAAGTTTTGATACCTGAAATTAGTTTCTGACCTGTTTTTGTGAGTTATACTTGCAGTAGGGGTGATCCATTCCTCTATATTCCTCCACCATTAACTGAGTGCCTCTTGGTCCTGAATCTGGATCCCATTCTGACACCATGTCACTCATCTTGGTTTACAATTGAAGACGAACAGGTGGGGTAGTTTGTTTATATGCTTTGTTACATAGAAACACATCAGGATAGATGGTACAAAATATAAACTGATTGACAGACTACACAGACATGCATGCTTACATCTCAACAGCTTACTACAAAATGGCAGTCAGGCTCGCACTTGCTCAGTATTTATACACTTGTGCAAGCCCATGGAAAGCATCTTAAAGGTATGTGTACGTACTGATCTACAGTGGTCAGTGGCAGTTAACAAAATCTTCCTCACAGACTGGACCTGTTCACAGGATAAGGAGTGATGTTCTTCGTGTTTCACTGTTGCATTCATCACACTTGGGATATCTGCCTGCAGGTAGCCCTCAGTCGGCCCGAATACCAGAGTCTTGGGATTTCTGTGTCGGATGCTGTCACTTCTTCCATGATGTCAGGTCTTCAGGGGTATAAAACAAGAAGCCAACGCCATTACATCAGCTTTTTTTGCACGCGTGTGCCCGAAGTAGAAGCAGTTCGCAAGTGCCGATCGGCCACTTCCTGAAATTTTTGCTTTTCGAGTTTCAAACCTGAAGTCTTCTAAAGCTAAGTACCCTGTTGGGGATCCTTTTTTCTTGCTCTAACCAGTGTCAGAAAAAGTTAACAATTGTCTTGCCTGTGGAAAGCAAATACCTCACAGAGATTTTCATTCTTACTGCGTCACCTGTTAAAGCCCAGACCGCGACGTTCCTTGCTGTCGGTTTTGTGCCTTGTTCAACGCCTGAACTATTTGTTATCGGGCTGTCTGTCACTAAATTCTTTCGCTGTCATTCTCCGGATTCCGAAATGGCTTCATTAAGCCACCCGACTACCGATCTTCTGAAAAAAACGTATGAATAAACACAGAGACAGACCGCATAGGTCCAAAACTGCCGACGAAGCTTCCGTTAAGCTAGTCGCCGGTCTACTGGTACTCAGTGAGGTGCTTTTGCAGCCCCTGATACCCGCTTCTACAGATTCGAAGGCCTCTATTGACACCCATTCGTAGTCCGGTATGGCACAAGATGCTTCTTCGACTATGGAACCTGCGTATATCTCTACCTTGGATGGGTCTGGAGCCGCTGTGCAGGCACCGGCTTCTGAGGGTGTATTCAGACCTTCCGATGTTTGTATTAAACCGACTACTTCATTTTTGACTAAAACTACCGAATTTCTCAGGCCCAGAGTTCGCACTACGCCTAGGAAACCGACGACCAATGCACATTTTCAAGCTCCCGTGCATCAAATAAATGCTTAGAATGGGTGAAGACCTTATTACTTTAATTAGTGGAAGCCAGGCTTCCCCCTCTATAAGACAAAGGATTAATTTTCTTTCTGATTCTACAGATCACGAGTCCAATGACTCTGACCCTTCTGATTACCAGGACATACCCTTATCCACCTATGAGGATTCAGATGCAGAGGATTCCATTCCCTCTGCCTCCCCTCCAGAGGGCTTTTCTTTCAGTGACACTTTGCATATACCTTAAGAGAGCTTTTCCACTGGGAATGCCAGGATTACCCTCAGTCCAAAAAGAGACTCAGGGAATTTATAGACTTGCCTCAGCACAGGCCTCTAGCTATACCCCCTGTCCTGGATATTGTAGTTCATGGCTCATGGAATCAAGTCAAATCTAGGTGCTTAGGATTTCCCTCTCTCTCCCCCCCTTGGCTGACCTGGTGTGACTTAGTTTGAACTCTGCAGTTCCCTACAAAACAGTGTCTACAGGACTGCAATCAGTTTCTCTCAACATTTAAACAGATTGAACTCTACAGTTCCCTACAAAATGGTGTCTAGAGGACTGCAATCAGTTTCTCTCAACATTTAAACAGATTGAACTCTACAGTTCCCTACAAAACGGTGTCTACAGGACTGCAATCAGTTTCTCTCAACATTTAAACAGATTGAACTCTACAGTTCCCTACAAAACGGTGTCTTCAGGACTGCAATCAGTTTCTCTCAACATTTAAACAGAGTAGGTTACACACAAAAAGCATTTGTTAAGCTTTCACTTACAGTGCTTTGTAATTAAGCAGGTCACCATATTGGTCAGCCATAGGGCTCTTTGTTTCTACTTGAGTGGTTGCCTACTTCCCCTGTAACTGAAGTAAATTGACTTACATTAGAGCTGTAATACTTACCTTATAGCTTTAGGACACCTTAGGAAACCTTGTAAACTGCAATAGCCCCGCTACGTTCGCCCTCGCTATGCTCGGGCTCTCTTCGCTCCCCTCCCTGCCCTCAATTCCCTCCCACCCCCAGTACCTCTAAATTTATAGTACTATAGCCACTCCCCCACTTTCTAGATCATATCTGCTTTCATCTGGGATAATTCCACCCACCCCTATTCTACTACCTACATTTAATAGCACCTATTAGCTTTCATCTGGCAATCTTTCATCTACCTTCCAGTACCTTTACCTCTCCACTCTATCTTCTAGTGTTGCATTCACCAGGTAAAACAGTTCCTTCACTCACTAGCTGAATCGCATATATACTCCTCTTTACTAACCCTCTTGTTCACACCATACCTCCTTACCTTGTATGAAAACCAGTTTCTTATGGGATTTCAGGTCCCAAAAGGCCATACTATCACCACAGCTGTAAATCCTTCCACCTTCAACCATATTTACAGTACCAGATCCTATCCAACATCTTGTTCAGTCTATCAACATCTCAACCCCAGACACATTAGCTCTAGATCCAAGCACTACCACAAACTAATAAACAAATTCTTGAAGTTCATCACCAAGTATAGACTCAACCTAATACTTGGTGGTGATATTCACCCCAACCCTGGCCCACTCACTTCAGATACAAATACCCCCTCTACTTGTAATCTAAGCTACAAACCTACAATTAATAGGCCAACTAACTCTCTCCTAGTCTGTCATCTCAATATTAGAAGCATTAATAATAAGGTACATGAATTGCATGCATCTCTGGATGTCTACTCCCCTGAGATTCTCTGTTTATCTGAAACCTGGTTAAAACCTAACACTAAAGACAATGAAGTGTTACCACCTGGGTACAACATACACAGGCTGGATCGTGCTTCGAGGAAGGGGGGGTGGGGTAGCTGTACTCTATAAATCTGAGTTGAATGTCACCATAGATGTAATGCAACCTCCTCAGATTAATAACTCTGAGATTCTTGCCACCAAATTGCAACTTAATAAAAATAAATGCATTAATATCATCTGTATGTACATTCCCCCAGGTAACAATATATCTACATTTGAAGATATCCTGCACTGGTTATCATGTCACTACCCCCAAGAAAACCTACTACTTGGAGACTTTAACATAGACTGGGGCACCTGTTCCTTAGAATCCCCAACCACCCATATTAACCTGCATGCATTTACACAAATCATATCCACCCCTACCAGGATAGGTAAACCCAACCAAAAAGAAAGTATACTTGACTGGGTTCTCATAAATAGTCACCCCCAACTGTACACCTCTGGTACCTTCCTTAATGGCCTAAGCGATCACCTTCTCACATATGTAATTAAGCACAAAACCATTAATTCCCAACAACCCTTACTCAGAAAGGTTAGAAACAATAAAAACTTTGACCCTGCCAAATTCCAACATGAACTAAACTCATGTAATTAGTCTATTCTAAAACACCTCCCCTTAGAGGAAGCAGTAGCATACTTTAACAAGAAATTCCTTGAGATCCTTGATTTGCATGCACCTGTTCGTTCAAAGAGAACCAATGCAAAAACTGCACCATGGCTTTCTATAGAGTCTAAACTCAAAATTACCCTTAGAAACAAAGCATGGGCTTTATGGCGTTCTTCTAAAGACCCTCAAGATCACATTAAATACAGGCAATCCAGGAACGAAACCAAAAAATCAATTTTACAAGACGAAAAAACAGTACTACTGTAATTTACAGACAGTAAATCAAAATAACCCTCAGAAGTTTGGGGCAGGTTTAAATAATCTACTACATCCTGGACAAACTTCAACCCCAATCCCTGCTACTACTATTGATAAAACCCCTGAAGATGTTTCTGATAGTTTTAACCAATTCTTTACTGAGACAATTCAAACCCTAGCTAGCCAACTACCTCCTAGCTCCCCTGGTCCTGAAAGTGGCACCCCTAGAAGCCTACTTGCGTTCAGCTTCCAACCAGTCGCCACTTCACTTATCCGTACCTTGATCAAAAAATTAAAACCCACTACACTTTCTGCTGATCAACTCCCAGCCGAGTACCTACAAAAATCAGCTGATGCTATTGCTTACCCCGTCTCAATACTAATCAATCAAACCATAGTAGAAGCTAAAATTCCCACCATCTGGAAAATATCCAATGTAATCCCACTTCACAAAGGAGGCAGCTCTGCTGAATTCTCCAGTTATAGGCCAATAGCTATACTCTCTCCACTTGCAAAGATTATGGAAAAATGTATTTATAGACAACTCATGCACCAACTAATCCAATATCGCCTTATGGCAGACACTCAGCATGGCTTCTGTCCTCATCACAGCACTACTTCAGCCCTCCTAGCCTTTACTAACACCATAAACCATAATCGCAACAATAATTATATATCCTCAGAACCTCTTTTTGGATCTTTCCAAGGCATTCGATATGGTTGATCACCAACTTTTAATCCACACCCTGCAAACATTCTGTCTAGATACCGGAGCCCTCCAGTGGTTTCAATCCTACCTGAATGGTCGACAGCAGGCTATCCTCTGGCAGAACAAACTCTCTAACCTTCTATCTAAGACCCTCGGAGTACCACAAGGCTCTAGACTAGGGCCCTTGCTGTTCTCCATCTTCATTAACGACCTTTATACTGTCATCCCAAAAGTCAGCTGTATCCAATATGCTGATGACTCTACTCTGATTTGCTCAGCCACATCTCCAGTAGAGTTATGGTCAGCTACATAGACCCCTTTAATACAATAGAAAACTGGCTTTTTGAACATCGTCTGATCCTAAATCCCAAAAAAACTAAAATGCCGTTATTTTCACCAACACGTAGGTCTATCGCTTTCACCTTTACCATAAAATCAAATGATGGCACAATAATCTCCCCTGACCCATCTACAAAACTGTTAGGTGTCATCATAGACAATAATCTCAAATTTGACCTACATGTTAACCAAACTATCAAAACCATCAATAAAAAACTAGGGTCACTTTACAGAATAAAAGCCTTCCTAACCCCTCCAGCTAAAATTGCCATAGCTCGCTCTCACCTTCTTTCAACCCTTCTGTATGCATCCCCTCTACTCTCGAATTTGAACAAGACTGTCCTTAACAAACTCTCAATTTGCTACAACCACATTGCCAGGTTTGCTACTGGGCTGCCTTTTAGGACACATAATTGCATCATTCTAAATCAGCTTGGTTGGCTTGAACTACCCAGCCTAATCCAGTATAACCAACTGATTATGGCCTATAAAATCCTCTATAATCCGGACAATACTCCTGCACTTAAAAATATTATCACCCCCTATAACAATCCTAGACCGCTTCGATCCTCTAACAAACTACTAATTCAGACTAGCAAAATTAATAACACAGCCGGTGATTCTCTCTTTGCAAACTCTGTAAGTAGATCCTGGAACTGTCTTCCAGCTGATATTACCTTACTTTCCACCTTAGGTCAATTTAAAACTAGACTCAAACAATATTTGTCACTTAACTGGCTATGTCAATGTATCAAGCCTGGCTAACTCTCCCTAGAATGTGTAAAAATCTGTTAACCAGTTTACTGTGTAATTTAATTTAATCCTGACTTGTGCTCATGATTAACTGTAACCTGTGGAACTTGTTTAACTTGCTTACTTATGTAATCTCTGTAAATAATCTGTTTGTAATATGTAATGCTGGTATTATGTAATGCTGTATCTGCTTACCCTCGGAGCTTTTCTCCCCGGGCCTCAGCTGAAAATGGACATGCATCCAGTCGGAGTATCCCAGTAAACAAATGTAAAATAAATAAATAAATAAAATAAAAATAAAGTCTTAACCCTGGTACTTTACCTCCAGCTCCTAGAAAACCTGACAGGTACTATAGAGTACCTGACTCTCACAAATTTCTCTCTCAAAATCCTACTGCGGATCCAGAGACCATTTCCCAGGGACCTAAAGGTATTAAGGCTACTACAGCCAAAAACCCTACCCTGTCGGAGAGGGATTCTAGGGCTTTAGACAGATGGGGTAAGAAGGTATATACCTCTGCAACTCTTGCCATCAGGGCTTTAAATTGCCAGTTTCACATGTTGAAGTACCAGCAGAGTATTATGGAACTAATTAAACAAAAAGTGTTGTTAATTCCTGACTGTGCAGAAAATAAAGATTTACATGTTAATGCATTCTGCAAACCAAGTTGGTAAACATTCTTTGCAGTCTGGATGTTCTTCATGTTTCACTGTTGCAGTCATTACATTTGGGTAATCCTGCTGGCAGGTTTCCCTCAGCCGGCCTGAATTTCAGTCTTGGGTCCTGGGTCGGCCGCTGTCACCTCTTCCCTGACGTCAGGTCATCAGGGGTATAAAAGAAGCAGCCGACGCCATTTTCTTCAGTCTTTCTTGCTGCGCAGTGCCCGAAGCAGAAGCAGTTCGCAAGTGTCGGTCGGCCAACTCCTGAGATTTTTGTGTTTGAGTTTCAGTTCCGAAGTCTTCAATAAGGCTAAGTACCTCGTTGGGGAAACTTTTTTCTTTCTCCAGACCGATGTCAGAAAAAGTTAATAATTGTTTTTCTTGTGGAAAGGAAATACCTCATAAGGATTTTCATTCTTACTGTATTCCTTGCCTAGGCCCTGATCACGTTACTGGTTGTCGGTTTTGTGCTAGATTTAACCAACGCACTATTAAGCGTTGGTATGATTTTGCTTTAAACTTTTTTGGACGCCGGTTTAATTATCCTGAAATGTCGTCGGATAGCCATCCGACTACCGGAGTTTATAAAAAATGCAAAGAAAAGGATAAAGAAAAACAACCGAGGCCCAAAACCGACGAAGCTTCTCCTTAGCCAGTCGCCGGTTCTCAGTGAGGCACTTTCGCAGTCCCTGACGCCCGCTACTTTAGAGTCGCAGGCCGCTACCGACTCCCACATGGAGTCGGCCATGCCGCTGGATGCTCAAGGTATTGGAGCCTCGGACACTAATCCCTAAGATGGGTCCGGAGCCGCTGAGCAGGTACCGGCTTCTGAGGGTGTATTCAGACCTAAACATCTTTACATTAAAACAACTTCAGCTTCAAAGGCAAAGACTAAAGCACCTTCTAAAGCAAGGAAACAAACTCAAGAGCCACGTGGACAGGCCTCTATGCCCAAGAAACAGATGCTCAAAATGGCCAAAGACTTGATTACTTTGATCAGAGGTTCCCATCCCCCTCCTGATAAGAGGCCCTAGGCAACACACTGACTATGAATCTTCAGATCAGGTTTCTATTTCTTCTGATTCCTCTTCTGATCAGGAATATTCTCTTCTCCCTTATGAGGATTCAGATGCTGAAGAATCTATACCTTCAGCATCTCCTCCTGAGGACTATTCCTTTTGGGAAACCTTGCATACCATGAGGGAGCATTTCCGCTGGGCGAGCCAAGATTTTTCAGAATCTAAAAAGAGGCTCAGGGATTTTCTTTTACTACCTCAGTGCAGGCCTGTAGCCATTCCACCTGTGTTAGACATTGTAGATGATGTATTTTCGGAGTCTTATCTGACCCCTGACTCCTTACCCCCAGCTCCTGTTAAGCCTGACAGATATTACAGGGTTCCTGACTCTCACAAATTCTTTTTAGAAACCCTACTGCTGACCCAGCAACTATTTCACAGGGTCCAAAGGGAGTTAAGGCTTCCACTACAAAAAACCCAACCCCTTCTGACAGAAATTCAAAGGCACTGGATAGATGGGGAAAAAAGATTTACACATCTGCAACTTTGGCTATAAGGGCCTTAAACTGTCAATTTCATATGCTTAAGTATCAGCAACATGTCATGGGATTGCTTAAACAGAAAATGTTGTTAAATTCTGAATGTGCAGAAAACAAGAAAATGCAGGATTTATTGTATGCAGCAGAACAAGTTGGAAAACAGAAGAGGTTATCAGGGACCTGGGGACCCAGGTTGACAGTGGCCTTTCTTTTGACACTCACGTTGCTAAAGTGGTTAGAAAGACCTTCTACATTGCCCACCTGATCATGAAGGGATTCACATCCAGATCTAGTGAGGTCATTGTTCCCCTGTACTCTTCACTTATCAGACCAATGATCGAGTACAATGCCCCATTCGGGATGTATCTCACCCGACATCTGCAGCAATTGGAGAGACCCCAAAAGTTCCTCACCAAAAGGATAAAGGGACACCAAAATCTGTCATATGCTGCCAGATTGAAGAAACTCCAGCTCTATTCAGTCGCATACCGTCTGCTCAGAGGCGACATGTGCCTGACATACAAGGCCATGTCCAACCCGGAATTAATGGACATGCTCCACCTCAAAAAATCCAAATCCACCAAAATCACTAGAGCAAGCGACTTAAACCTTAGCACGGATATAAATAGGACGTGCTGGAGGGATAGATTTATCACTCAGAGACTCCCTATGCTGTGGAATAAAATCCCGGTCCATGTGAGGCAGAGCACCTCGCTGGCTCTGTTCAAGAGAAATCTTGACCTGTGGATGGGAGATCGTAGGTTTACCCCGGGAATTATCTCTGTGTCACTGCTGGACAGAGGCACAACAAACTAATGGGCACAGTGTTTTTCATATAAGGGGTGGCGTAAGCCACAAAACTTTGGGCTAGGCTTATAAATGCCTTAGGGCAGATAGCCTAGTATAAACCTATGAACCTATGCTTTGCAATGTGGTTTTGATTCTTTGGAGGCCTCCTGCAGGGCAGCAGTTACGGGTTCTGTAATTAGGAGGCATGCTTGGTTAAAGGAACAAAATCTGCCTGATCATGTTAAAGTAAAATTACTAGATGCACCTTTACAGCATGATACTTTGTTTGGTGTTAAGGCAGAACAGGTGTTAAAGAAAATGGAGGACAAAGCTAAATCTATGCAAACTGTCAAAGATTTTTTACAAGTACAGCCACCAAGGTTTAGTAGACACTGGCCTACAAAGAATTGGTCCTTTCCTGTGTCAGACAGACCTCAAAGGGGCAGATCCAGATGCCCTAGTGGCAGGTCCCAGGCGCAAGGTTCTTATAGGCCCAAGCAATGGGGGGCTTCTACCTCCAAAGCTGGAGAAGATAGATCACAAACATTCAGAAAACAGTCCCAATGACTTCCCCCTGCCTGCGCCAAGCACTTATCTTCTGGCAGCACCCTTAGGGGGAAAATTTGCACTTTTTGCTCAAAATTTGCACATCATAACCCAGGACAAGTGGGTTCTTTATATAGTGCCACAAGGTTACAAGTTCCATTTCCATACTTTGCCAAAGGCAAACGGCTGGCCAGATCTGCCAAAAAATCAATGGGCCAAGGCACAAAAACAAGTCTCATCCCTCATGGACATGATAGGGGCCATTCAACAAGTACCAGAGCAAGAGCAGGGACAAGGATTTTACTCAAGACTATTCTTGGTACCCAGAAAGGACAAGGCCTTGAGGCCAATACTGGACCTATCTATTCTGAACACTTTCCTGGATATTCCGAAATTCAAAATGTTGACTTTGCAGCAGCTTCTGCCCATGCTGGGCAAGAATGCTTGGCTTGTGACTTTTGATCTAAAAGAGGCATACCTGCATGTTCCAATCAGACAGTCATGCAGAAGATAACAAAGATTCAAGGCTGGTTCAATGCATTACCAATTCTCTGCACTGCCCTTTGGCTTATCTACTAGCGCCCGGAGTCTTTACAAAGTGCCTGGCACCAGTAATTGCATTTTGCAGACAAAGAGCAATACAAATATATCCTTACTTGGACTGTTTCATTCAAGCAGAGAACAAGGACATTCTTCTTCAACATCTGGCGTTTGTGAAAAGGCTTTTAACATGCCTAGGGTACACAGTCAACAAAAGGAAATCAAAACTAGTACCCTCCCAAGAGATAACATTCCTGGGTGCAAGCTTGAATACAACTGCCCAGATGGCTTATCTCACGCCAGACAAACAAAGGCAACTGACTACCTATTTCAAACTGCTGGCAACAAAGGCCCAGTTATCTGCAAGAAAAATTCTGCAGGCTTTGGGCTTCATGGCCTCCTGCATCCTACTAATTCCATATGCAAGACTGCATTTGAGGAAACTTCAATGGTACCTAAAAAGTGTTTGGACTCAACATTGCCACAGCCTGGAAACAGTCATTACTGTCATTCCCTGCCTGCAACAGGAGTTTCGATGGTGGGAAAGGGTTGTCACCAGACCAAGGGACAGCCATTCACATTATCTCCTGCCAGGCAGACACTAACAACAGATGCCTCAGACTATGCCCTGGGAGCCCACATGGCAGGAAGATGCATTCAGGGCACATGGTCCTCAAACCAAATGCATCTACATATCAATCAAAAAGAGATGTTAGCTGTTCAAAATGCACTGACAGCCTTCAAGGACCTACTTCAACCGGAACAACTACTGATAAAGACTGACAACACCACAGTAATGTGGTATACAAACATGCAGGGGGGCACACATTCTTACCCCCTTTGCAGACTAGCCTTGACCTTCTGGGACTTAGCTTTGACTTACTAAGTACATCTGCAGGCACAGTTCCTGCCAGGAAAGGAAAATACTCTGGCAGACGAACTAAGCAGAAACCTCATGGATCCCCACGACTGGAAGCTGAATCCACAAGTCTTCAGCATGATGACAAGGAAATGGGGATGCCCAGACATAGATCTATTTGCCTCCCTTCTCAATTACCAACTAAAAAGATTCTGCACAAGGACTTATCACAGACAAGCATGGAAAGTGGATGCCCTATCTTTCAGCTGGAAAAACCTTATCAGTATATGTCTTTCCTCCACTGCCTCTCCTCCCCAAGGTGCTCCTAAAGGTCAGACAGGAGAAGCCAAAGATGATACTGATTGTCCCAGACTGGCCATGCCAGTACTAGTATCCAATACTAAGGAACTTATCTCTATACTCAGCTTGGACCTTACCTCAAATACCTCGACTACTGTCCCAACAAAACAATCAGATCATGCACAGCCAACTCAGGACATTAAACTTGGCAGCATGGTGGATAATGTAGTCATACAAAAAACACCACTCAGTAAAGCTGTGATGGATGTCATTTTAGAAGCCAGAAGGCCTAGTACTAGAACGTCTTATGCTGGAAAATGGAAGAGATTCTGTGCCTGGAACCAGGCACAAGGAACTGATACAGCGATACCAAATAGTCCTCAGATTTTGCAATACTTAACTGAGATGCTTCTATTAAAATTCATGCCTCTGCCATCTCTGCTCATTACAATACAGAGCCACCACTTTTTTCTCTCAGTTTATTACGGCAGTACCTCAGAGGAGCCAAAAATTTAAGGCCCCCTAGGAGACTACCAATACCTGCATGGGACCTTAACTATGTCTTGGAAAAGCTCACCTTGCCTCCTTTTGAGCCAGCTGCATTGGCTGATATGAAGTTTTTATCTTGGAAAACAGCTCTGCTTTTAGCAATTACTTTGCAAGATGAGTTACAGAGCTAGAGGCACTCATGGCTGTGGAACCTTTCATCATTTTTCATTCAGACAGGTTCTCCCTGAAGAGAAACCCAACATTTATGCCTGAAGTAGTGTCCAGTGTGGCTCTTAACCAAGCCATCCATCTGCCAACATTTTACCCAAATCCACAGAACAAGGGGGAGAGAATTCTGCATTCATTGGACGTACACAGACAGCTTAGATTCTACTTGGACAGAACCAAAGCTTTCAGGAAGACAGAGCAATTACTAGTGGCATATGCTGCAGGATCAAAAGGGAAGCCTATCTCAAAGCAGACTGTTTCTAAGTGGTTAGGCCACTGCATTCGTTTCTGCTACTTTCACCATGGCAAGCCAGTGCCTACGGGCATTAAGCCTCATTTCACCAGTGCTGCAGCCACCTCAGCAGCCTTTCTCAGGGGAGTACCAACCAGAGACATTTTAGAGGCGACTACTTGGAGTTCAATGCACACCTTCACAAAGCATTATCATCTGCCACCCTACTCTAAATCCAGGGCAGGCTTTGCCACTGCAGTCCTGCAGGGCCTCATAGCCGCTCGTACTGCTGTCTAGTTCCAACCTCCCAACCATAGCTTTGGGACTCTACCCAAATGTAATGACTGCAATAGTGAAACACGAAGAACATATTACAGTTGTGTACACTTACCATAAATGTAGATGTTCGAGTGTATTCACTGTTGCAGTCCAGGTTACCCACCTGCCTTCCCCCCTTTTTTGTTTGGATCTTATCTTTCCTTCTCTGATTTATACTACCTCTGTGGTGTATTTGCTTATAGATGAAGATAAAATTTATATTGTTGTATTTCTGAATATATATATATATATATATATATATATATATAAACTTTGACTACCCTTTTTGGGGGCACCTGACATCTGGGGCAAGAAAAACTGAAGAAAATGTCGTCGGCTGCTTCTTTTATACCCGGCGACCTGATTTCAGGGAAGAGGCGACAGCGGCCAACGCAGGACCCAAGACTTTGGAATTCAGGCTGGCTGAGGGCAACCTGCCAGCAGGATTACCCAAATGTAATGACTGCAACAGTGAATATACTCGAACATCTGCATTTATGGTAAGTGTACACAACTGTAATTTTAGATGCCTTAGAAGTATCTTGCAGGGCTACTGTCACTGGGTCTGTTCTGAGAAGACATGCTTGGCTGAAGGAACAAGTCTTGCCAGACCATGTCAAAGCAAAATTACTAGATGCTCCATTAAACCACGAATGTTTGTTTGGCACAAAAGCAGAAGAAATTCTTAAAAAGATGGAGGAAAAAGCTAAATCTATGCAATTGTTAAAAATTTCTTACAGGTACAGCCACCTAGATTCAGTAGGCATTGGCCTTCAAAAAGTGGTCCTTTCCAGTCCCTCCCAGGCCTTCTCAGTCCAAACCCAGAGACAACAGACCACAAAAGCTGCAGTCTCAGGGTATGCACAGATCTAAACAATGGAGTGCTCCCACCTCAAAAACAATAATTGGTAAGCCATCCCCTTATGGAAAAAGGTCACAATGACTTGTCCTTCCCAACCATGCCCAAGTACTTGCACCCCTAGGAGGAAAACTTGCCCAGCATGCAGAAAACTGGGAATACATTACCCAGGACCGATTGTCTTAAACATTGTATCCCAGGGATACAGATTACACTTCCACTCACTGCCAACCCCAAGTGGATTGCCAGACCTTCTTCCAAACCAGTGGGCAGAGGCCCAAAAGCAAGTACTTTCTCTTCTCAGTATCAGAGCTATTCATCCTGTTCCAACAGAGCAAAGGGGACAGGGTTTCTACTCCAGACTATTTCTGGTGACCAGAAAAGAGAACTCTTCGTGGCCTATCCTGGATCTGTCAATTCTCAACACCTTCCTGGTGGTACCAAAGTTCAAAATGTTTACACTTACAACAGCTGCTTCCTGTGCTAGCCCAGGATTCCTGGCTGGTCACCCTAGACTTAAAAGAAGCTTATCTGCACATCCCCATAAGGGAATCTTGCAGGAAATATCTACGTTTCAGGGCAGGCTCCATGCATTATCAGTTCTCTGCACTTCCCTTTGGCTTATCTACTGTGCCCAGGGTATTCACAAACTGCCTGGCTCCAGCCATTGCATACTGCAGGCAGAGAAACATTCAAATTTACCCATACTTGGACAATTGCCTTATTCAAGCGGACAGTCAGGAACTGCTACTTCAGCACCTGATATTTGTAAAGAGACTCTTAACTTCTCTGGGGTATACCATCAATGAAAAGAAGTCACATCTGGTACCCAGCCAAAAGATTGCATTCCTGAGAGCAAGCTTGAACACAATTTCCCAGATCGCATTTCTCACTCCAGAAAAACAGGTTTATTTGACAAATTACTTCAAACTACTGGCCATCCAAACCCAGCTATCTGCAAGAAAAATATTGCAAGCCAGAGGGTTCATGTTCTCATGCATTCTCCTAATTCCATATGCAAGACTGCATATGAGGAAACTTCAGTGGTACTTAAAAAGTCTCTGGTGTCAACATTCTCAGGACGTGGCAACAGTGAATTCCTATCATTCCTTGCCTAAGGACAGAGTTCCTTTGGTGGGCAAAGGCTTGCAACCACAACAAGGGATTCCCTTTCACTTAACACCCCGCCGCCCAAACCCTGACAACAGATGCATCAGACTATGCATGGGGGGCTCACGTGGCAGGCAAATGCATTCAAGGCAAATGGAGCCTAGGACAAATGCACTTGCATATCAATCAAAAAGAATTGTTAGCTGTACAAAATGCACTGACAGGCTTCAAATACCTTATCCTTCCAGGACAACTCTCGATAAAGACAGACAACACCACAGTCATGTGGTACATAAACAAGCAGGGGGGATCTCATTCCTACCCACTCTGCAGGTTAGCCATGGCTCTGTGGAACACAGCCTTGAGCAATCAAGTGCACTTGCAAGCTCAATTCCTGCCAGGCAAACAAAATTCACTGGCAGATGACTTGAGCAGAAATCTAATGGACCCACACGAGTGGAAACTGGAACCCAGCTCATTCAAGCTTCTAATCCACAGGTGGAGGACACCAGAGGTGGACCTCTTTGCTCCCCCCCCCCAAAACCATCAATTGAGCAAATGTTGCACCAGAACTCTCCATAGCCAAGTTTAGAAAGTGGATGCCTTATCCTTTAGATGGGAAAACCTCTCAATCTATACCTTTCCCCCTCTGCCCCTCCTCTTGAAAGTACTACTCAAGATCAAACAGGACAAGCCAAAGACCATCCTTATTGCACCAGACTGGCCACACCAGCACTGGTACCCACTTTTATGCAGTCTGACAACAGTGCCCCCCTGGCACCTGCATCAGACCCTCTCTCTGCTGTCCCAGCAGGAGGGCCAGATTTTGCATCCTCAGCTGCAAACCCTGAACCTAGCAGCCTGACTTATTCCTTGAGTACATCACCAGCAACCCTCAGCAAACAGGTGCTGGATGACATCCTTGAGACCAGGAGGGTCTAGTACTAGGAAATCCTATTCAGAAAAGTGGAAAAGATAGTGTTCTTGGAGCCAGTCTCAGGGAAAGGACACAGCCGTGCCCACCTTACCTCAAATCCTAGATTATCTAGCAGAGCTGCTCCACAAAGGCCTATCCTTCTCATCAGTTAAGATTCATGCCTCTGCCATCTCAGCTCATTACAACACTGAGCCACCTCTCTTCTCTCTCCCTCTGATCAAACAGTTCCTGAAAGGAACTAACAATTTAAGACCCCCAAAGAGAGCTCCCACTCCTGCGTGGGATCTTTACTTTGTACTAGAGAAGCTCATGCTTCCCCCTTTTGAGCCTGCAGCTACAGCAGAGTTAAAATTCCTCTCTTGGAAAACAACCTTACTTCTAGCCATCACTTCAGCAAGAAGATTGTCTGAATTACAGGCCCTTATGGCTGTTGAACCCTTCATTATCTTCCATGCGGACAGGGTTTCCCTCAGGACTAACCCATCATTTATGCCCAAGGTGGTATCCAGTGTGGCTTTAAACCAATCCATCCATTTACCAACTTTTTTCCCTAATCCTCAGAATAAAGGGGAAAGAATCCTGCACTCCTTGGACGTACCCAGACAGCTGAGGTTGTACCTTCACAGGACTAAACCTTTCAGAAAATCTGACCAGTTGCTAGTCAGCTTTGCTATAGAGGCATAGGGCAAGGCCATTTCAAAGCAAATCATAGCACACTGCATCCATTTCTGCTAGAAGAACCATGGAAAACCTACCCCACAGGGGATTAGAACCCATTCCACTAGGGCTACCTCATCCTCTACAGCATTTCTGTGGGGAGTGCCTACCAGGGACATCCTGGAAGCTGTAACTTGGAGTTCACTACACACCTTCACCAAGCATTATCACTTGCCTATCTTTTCTAAATCCAGAGCTGGATTTGCTACAGCAGTCTTACAAGGCCTGCTAGCCAGCCCTAATACTTCTTGGCTGCCTCCACCCTTTCTCAGCTTTGGGAATCAACCCAACTGTAATGACTGCATCAGTGAAACATGAAGAAACATAGTACAGTTGTGTACACTTACCATAAATGTAGATGTTCGAATATATTCACTGTTGCAGTCCTGATTACCCTCCCTCCAGCCCCCTGACTTTTCTATACTTTCTACCTATCCTCTTTTTTGGTCATATCTTATGGCAGTGGTGTTTACTTTTTACTGGAGGTGTTCCACAGCATGTAATTGCTTCCTATTTTGGGGGATCCTGACATCTGGGGCAAGTAAAACTGATGTGATGGCATTGGTTGCATGTTTTATACCCCTAACGACCTGATGTCTTGGAAGAGGTGACAGCATCTGACGCACAAATCCCAAGACTCTGGTATTCGGGCCGACTGAGGGCTACCTGCAGGCAGATAAGCCAAGTGTGATAACTGCAACAGTGAATACGCTCGAACATCTACATTTATGGTAAGTGTACACAGCTTTACTTTTGATGCATTCCAAACCCAAATAACTGCAACTAACTGCCTGGATGATCAAATCTTAACTTTTACTGATCTGTTTCTGAGGAAGTGTTAAAGGAGGCTAGAAAAGATGCTATATTTATCAAAGGAAAAGTTTTCTACTTGGTGCCAGCACAAGAGCCAGCACTCTTTTAGGGCTAATGTCTGTCTGGTTCTACAATATTTGTTGTTATACATTTGTTATTATAGTATCATCTGGCCTGTCTTACTGCTCCATTAAGGTTCATTTGTCAGCTATTTCAGCATGAATTCCAGCACCATCTCTAGTCACTCCAGTACTAGATGCATAGCAGGATGCTTTTCAATCTACTTCTCCAACTTCCGAGTCTCAGTCACTGGTACCTAAAGGACAGCGCAGATTCTACAAGGTGCCTGATGAACTAAAATAACCTCTATAGGAATCCTGTGACTCTCCCAGCTGCTCTCTCCCTATCCTTGGACAAGCGATCTAAACTTCTTCCCAGTGCTTATGCCCTTGCCACTGACCAGGATAGTAGGGTCTGCCCCACTTGCATTCCGAGATATCAACTAACAGATGCACATAACTAAATATTTGCTGTCTGTACTGCAGTCTGTGAATAAGGTCATGTCAGACCCCCACAGTATGCCAGATTTTATGCAACAAATGCAGACCTTACTGTTTCAAGCTACTCATATTGCCAGACATAGCATTAAATGCAGTTATGATGTTGTGGATGCCTCTTCAAGGGCTCCAGCCACAGGTTCAGTCATTAGACATTATACATTGTTGCACAATCAACCTATCCCTGAGGACTTCAAATCTAAAATCATAGTCTCCACTTGGCAAATATCTCCTGTTTGGACCAGACGTGTGAAACTGTTCAAAGCCTTACAAAAGGAGGATAAGACCATGAAGGACTGCAGGCAAATTCTACTTTCTGCAGTCTCTAGATACCACAGGAACTACCTAGCTAAGTCCACTTCCTTTGTTAAGAGGGACACTTAGCCCACTTAGAAGCAAAGAAAACTCTTAGAAAGTCAGGCAAACCACATAGGGAATCTTTTTTGGGGGGAGGCCTTCCTTTGCAGACAAAAACCTTTGACTAACTTTTCAGCTATAACCCCCCTTTTACTCCCTCCACCCCCTCTTTCAAAAAGATGTTCTATGTCCCTTCCTTTATGGGAAATGGTAACCACTGACACATGGGACCTGACTATCATCAAAGAACACTATGCCATGTCATGGGAAAGCATCCCATGTCTAAAGGGCTTACCAGATCAAGGCACCGTAGAATGATTACAACCCTCCTTCATAGGAAGAGGGTTCAATTCTAGAATTTTTCTTGTGCCCAGGAAGGAAGGACAGTGAAGACCCATTCTGGATCTCTCTCTTCTAAACACCTTTTTAAAGGTATGCACTTTCAAGATGCTGTTTCTGCAGACCCTTCTGCCTCACGCTTTCCTTATATCACTAGACCTGAAGGATGCCTACCTCCACATCCCCATTCAATCTTTTTGCAGGAAATTCCTCAGGCTTTTCTCTGGCTCATCACATTTTCATTTAACTGCTTTGCCATTTGGTCTTTCTGTGGCACCAAGAGTTTCTACAAAGTGCCTAGCTTCATTGGTAGCTTTTTTTTGTCACCCACAGGGAATTCATATTTTCCCTTACATGGATGAACTAGTGATTGTTTCTCTGTAGACTCCCTCCTCGATCATGTACGTACATCTCCTATTCATCTTAGGGTTTGCAGTCAACTTTAACAAATCCCATCTCACACCCACTTAAGATTCAGGATCTGTTTGTGTGTTTTTTTGTTTTTTTTTTTGCTTGCCTTCCTTCCTCCGGAGAAAAATCTCATTTTGGCCACCTTTTTCAAAAAACATCCACTTAGTGCTGCACAGCAGGGGGGACACACTAGGCCTTGGGTTTTACGGAAGCTGCCAATACAGTGATTCCTCTGGCCAGGTTGTATATGTGGAAAATACAGTGGTACCTAAAATCAGTCTGGGCTCAACATTCCCATTTCCTGAATACCCTAATCCTCCTATTACCTTGCCTCAAAAAGGAGCTACTCCGGTTGAAGAAACAGATCACACTCAACTCAGGCCTTCCTTTTGCCCCAGCTTCACCCAACCAAGTTCTTCACACAAGTGCTTCAGACAGAGCATTGGGGGCTTGGACAGAATCCCACAGATTATAGGGAAAACATCCTTCCCCCATACTGAAAAAAACACATCAGACTGAAGGAAATGAAAGTCCTTTCCCCGCATTGCAGATATTCTCCCATTTTTGGAAACCAGGCTTCTATTGGTGTATGCCAACAAAACAACAGTTGTGTAGTATCTGAGCAAACAGAGGAGCACTAGATCTTTCCCACTGTGTAGACTAGGGCAGGAGTCTTGGCACCTTGACACACATGAGCATGACTCTATAACAGCTGCATACATTCCCTCAAAGGAAAATGTACTAGAATCTCTAAGCAAGTCTTTGGAGAACCCACAGGAGTGGACCCTGAACAAATAATTCTTCAAAACTGTAAAACATCAGGGGGGGGGGGGGACTCCACAGGTAGACTTTTGTGCTTCTCCAGAAAAATAGCAGCTTCAACAGTTCTGCACCAGGAATTCTCTCCCCTCAGCTTGGAGGACAGATGCTTTCTCTTTCCAGTGATTGGTGAGGTTCTTTTATGCCTTTCCCTCTCTGCCAGTACTCCCAAAAGTCCTTCTGAAAGTTCAAAGGGAAGCTCCAAAACTCCTATTTCTGCCCCCCCCCCCCTTCTGGCCAAGACAACATTTGATCTAATGTCAATTTTCATTCTTCCTCAACATATGGATTCAGATTCGATACTCTGGTCCAGTTCTGCCATGGTTCTAGCTCATGGCCACCAACAAACTCTTTCTTCTTCCCTACCCATAATGCACAATCCTAACATCCTTCAGATCTTGTTTGCCTCTTTAGAGTTCAGACGTGGTCACCTTCATCTCTTGAGTTTTCAGAGAAAGATAAGTTATTTCTTATTTTGATTTTTCTTTCTAACTTTAACAAATTACTGTTTCTTCAGTTTTGGTTTATATTGTTTAAGACTGCAGTTTTTATTGCGAGTTTCTGCAGACAGAAAAGAATAAGCTGATGTTAAAGGTTTTACTGCTATTTTCTTTTTCCTGAAGCCATTGCTGGGACTCACCCCCCCCCCATACAAAATGCAAAGATCATGTTTCACTGTTGCAGTCATCACACTTGGGTTATCTGCCTGCAGGTAGCCCTCAGTTGGCCTGAGTACCAGAGTCTTGGCATTTCTGCATTGGATGCCGTCACCTCTTCCAGGACGTCAGGGGTATAAAACATGCAGCTGACGCCATTACATCAGCTTTTCTTGCCATACAGTGTCCATAGCAGAAGCAGTTTGCAAGCACTGGTCGGTCGCCTCCTGAAATTTTCATTTTTCGAGTTTCAGACCTGAAGTCTTCTAAAAGATAAGTACCCTGTTGGGGATCCTTTTCCTTGCTTTAACCGATGTCAGAAAAAGTTAATTGTCTTGCCTGTGGAAAGCAAATACCTCACAAAGATTTTCATTCTCACTGTGTCACCTGTTTAGGCCCAGACCACAATGTTCCTCACTGTCTGTTTTGTGCCTTGCTCAACGCCCGAACTATTTGTCATTGGGCTATTTTTGTCACTAAATTCTTTAGCTCTTGTTCTCTGTATTCCAAAATGGCTCCTGTAAGCCATCCGGCTACCGATCTTCAGAAAAAATGTAAGGATAAAGACAGGGACAAACTGCATAGGTCGGTACTCAGTGAGACACCTTTGCAGCCCCTGATACCAGCTTCTACAGATTTGCAGGCCTCTGCTGAGACCCATTCGTAGTCCGGTATGCCGCAAATTGCTTTTTCGACTTTGGAACCTGCAGATGTCTCTACCTTGGATGAGTCCGGAGTCGCTGTGCAGGCACCGGCTTCTGAGGGTGTATTCCAACCTTCCGATGTTTATATTAAAGTAACATCCTTCTTTTTGACTACCAACTTTCTCAGGCCCAGAGTTCGCACTACGCCTAGAAACCGATGACCAAAGCGCATGCTCAGGCTCCCATGCCACAGAAACGGTGCTTAGAATGGCTGAAGACCTTATAACTTTAATTAGGGGATGCCAGCCTTCCCCCTCTGTAAGACAAAAGATTGATTTTCCTTCTGATTCTACAGACCGTGAGTCCGATTACTCTGATCCCTCTGATTACCAGGACATTCCCTTTTCTAGCTATGAGGATTCAGATGCAGAAGATTCCATTCCCTCTGCCTCCCCTCCAGAGAACTTTTCTTTTGGTGAAACCTTGCATACCTTAAGGGAGCATTTCCGCTGGGAATGCCAGGACTACCCACAGTCCAAAAAGAGACTCAGAGAATTTTTAGATTTGCCTCAGTACAGGCCTCTAGCTATATCCCCTGTCCTGGATGTTGTAGATGATGTCTTCATTGAGTCCACTCCTGATTCTTTACCACCAGCTCCTAGAAAACCTGACAGGTACTACAGAGTACCTAACTCACGCACATTTCTCTTTGAGAATCCCACTGCCAATCCAGAGACCATTTCCCAGGGATCTAAAGGTATTAAGGCCACTACAGCCAAAAACCCTACCCCTTCGGACAGGGATTCCAGAGCTTTAGAGAGATGGATTAAGAAGGTATACACCTCTGCAACTCTTGCCATAAGAGCTTTAAATCACCATTTTCACATGTTGAAGTATCAGCAGCATATCAGGGACCTAATTAAACAGAAAATGTTGTTGCTTCCAGATGGTGCAGAGAATAAAGAGTTACAAGAGTTAATGCATTCTGCAAACCAAGTTATTAAACATACTTTGCATGGTGGTTTTGTTGTCTTAGAAGCATCTTGCAGGGCTGCTGTTACTGGGTCTGTACTGAGAAGGCATGCTTGGCTGAAGGAACAAATCCTGCCAGACCATGTCAAAGCAAAATTGCTAGATGCTCCATTGAACCAGGAACACTTGTTTGACAAAAACTGAAGTCCTTAAAAAGATGGAGGAAAAAGCTAAATCTATGCAAACTGTTACAGATTTCTTACAGGTATAGTCACCTAGACTCAGTAGGCATTGGCCTTCTAAAACTGGTCCTTTCCAGTCCCTCCCAGCCCTTCTCAATCCAAACCCAGGGGCAACAGACCATCAAGACTACAGTCTCAGGGTATGCAGAAATGTAAGCAATGGAGTGCTCCCACCTCTAAAACTGGGAGTGGTAAGCCACCCCCTTATGGAAAAAGTTCACAATGACTTGTCTGTCATTGTTCTCAGCCATGCCCAAGTACTTGCACCCCTAGGAGGAAAACTCGTACCTGCATGCTAAAAATATGGGATGTCCATTACCCAGGACCAATGGGTCCTAAGCATTGTATCCCAGGGATACGGATTCTTCTTCCTCTCACTGCCAACCTGGGTGCCAGATCTTCCTCCAAACCAGTGGGCAGAGGTTCAACAGAAAGTACTTTCTCTTCTCAGTATCAGGGTTATTCAACCTGTTACAGTAGAGCAAAGGTGACAGGGTATCCATTCCGGACTGTTCCTGGTGCCCAGAAAAGAGAGCTCATGGCACCCTATCTTGGATATGTCCATTCTCAACACCTGCCTGGTGGTACCAAAATTGAAAAGGCTTACACTACAACCTGCTGCTTCCTGTGCTAGCCAAAGACTCCTGCCTACTCACCCTACATTTAAAAGAAGCTTATCTGCACATCCCCACAAGGGAATCTTACAGGAAATATCTGTGTTTCAGGGCAGGCTCTATGCGCTATCAGTAATCTGCACTTTCCTTTGGCTTATCTACTGCGCCCAGGGTATTCTCAAAGTGCCAGGCTCCATCCATTGCATACTGCAGGCAGAGAAATATTCAAATTTACCCATACTTGGACGATGGCCTGATTCTTGCGAATATTCAGGAATTGCTACTTCAGCACCTGGCATTCATAAAGAGACTTAACTTCTCCGGGGTACACCATCAGCAAAAAAGAAATCACGTCTGGTGCCCAGCCAAATGATTGTATTCCTGGGAGCAAGCTTGCACACCACTTCCCAGATGGCATTCCTCACTCCAGGAAAGTAGGTTCATTTGACAAATTAATTCAAACTAATGGCCTCCAAGACCCAGCTGTCTGCAAGAAAAATGCTGCAAGCCCTAGAGGTCATGGCCTCATGCATTCTACTAATTCCATATGCAAGACTGCATATGAGGAAACTTCAATGGTACTTAAAAAGTCTCTGGTGTCAACTCTCTCAGGACTTGGAAACACCGATTCTTATCATTCTTTGTCTAAGGGCAGAGTTCCTTTGGTGGGCAGAGGCTTGCAACCACAACAAGGGACTTCCTTTCCCTCAACCCTTCGCCGGCCAAACCCTGTCAACAAGTGCATCAGACTATGCATAGGGGGCTCACATGGCAAGCAAATGCATTCAAGCAAAATGGAGCGCAGGACTAATTCACCTGCATATCAATCAAAAAAGAGATGTTAGCTACATAGAATGCTCTGACAGTCTTCAAATACCTTTTCCTTCCAGGACAACTCTTGATGAAGACAGACTACATACTTTCAGCAAGCATTGCCACTTACCTGTCCTTTCTAAATCCAGAACTGGATTTGCCACAGCCCTAATACTTCTTGACTGCCTCCACCCTTACGCAGCTTTGGGAGTCTACCCAAGTGTGATGACTGCAACAGTGAAGCACGAAGAACATAGTACAGTTGTGTACACTTACCATAATTGTAGATGTTCGAGTGTATTCACTTTTGCAGTCCTGGTTACCCTCCCTCCAGCCCCCTGACTTTTCTAGACTTTCTTCCTATCCTCTTTTTGGCCATATCTGATGGCTATGGTATTTACTTTTTACTGGGGTGTTCCACACCATGTAATTGCTTCCTATTTTGGCGGCTCCTAACATCTGGGGCAAGAAAAACTGATGTAATGGCATCGGCTGCATGTTTTATATACCTGATGTCCTGACTTCATGGAAGAGACGACAGCATCCAATGCAGAAATCCCAAGACTCTGGTATTTGGGCCGATTGAGGGCTACCTGCAGGCAGATAACCCAAGTGTGATGACTGCAACAGTGAATGCACTTGAACATCTACATTTATGGTGAACAGCTCCTTCAGTGTTGCTGTAGGTTTTTTGGCAGCCTCCCTGACAATTTTTCGTCTTGTCTTTCATCAGTTTTGGTGGGACGTCCAATTCTTTGCAATGTCACTGTTGTCCCATGTTTTCTCCACTTTTTGAGGACTGTCTTCACTGTGTTCCATGGTATATCCAGTGCAGTGGAATTTATTTTGTACCCTTCTCCTGACTAATACCTTTCAACACTGAGATCCCATTGATTGTAAGCTCTCTGCAAACCATGGCTTTTGCTGTAGCAGGTAGCTGAGTAAATGTCAGGAAAATCCTAGACAGCTGAACTTTATTTGGGGTCTCTTTAATTGTTGGCAGGTGTGTACCCAAGAAGACTGAATGCTGTAATTAAATCAAAAAGTGCTTCAACAAAGTATTAGTTTAAGGGAGTGCACACGTATGCAACCAGCTTATTGTACATTTTTTATTTTTTTATATTTTTTTTCCCTAACGGATTTGTTTTTCAATTGAATTGTACAAGTTATAGGTCACATTAAAGATGAGAAAAGTTTTGAAATTATTTTTTGTGGACTGTTTTTTTTTTTTTTTTAAATCACAAAAACCTGGCATTTTAACAGGGATGTGCACACTTTTTTTATATCCACTGTGTACTGAAGGTGTGACAATAGCCGATTTTCTTCCAACCACTTTGTAATTGTAGCCCTTTTTCCGAGGAAGTTCTACATGATGGCTGTCCACTTGAGCAGGTCCCTCTTACTTCCTCACAGCTTGTGTCTCAGCAACAAAGTGACAGACATGGTTTATTTATTTTGTTTGCTTATTCATTCACTTATAAGGACAGTTATTCATTCTGTGCCTAAAAGAGCCGCGGTGGTGCAGCGGTAGCGTTACCTCACAGCAAGAGGTTCTCCCATTCGATTCTCAGCTGCAGCGCCGTCTGTGTGGAGTCTACATGTCCTCCCCGTGGTATAGTAGCATTCGAAAGACATGCGTAGAATGGGCGTGCCTTTGTTGAAGGTTGGGCGTCGAGCTGGCACCTCGGCACCTGTAAAAATATCTACTGCCAATCATTAGCGGACTGGAGTTCCTCTGTGGTGACCCCTAACCGGGAAAAGCCGAAAGAAAAATAACATTTATTCTGTGCCTAGGAGTACAGACTTGAGACAGATGAAAGTGCACATTTAAATGGAAGAAACAGTTTATGCAAACTAAACATGTACAACAACAAGGTGGAAGAATATAAAACATGATAGACACTTATAATGCATCTTAATAAAGATTATTTCAGAAAACAGCTACGTTGAAGAACAAGACATCCTCACTGTATCTTACTGACCTTGACTTGTATGGTTTTCCTTCCTTTGGACTCTTTTTCAGTACTTACCTTTGATTTCAGATCTGTCTACAGAACTTCTGTCTCACTTGACAGGCATGATTCATCTGCACATCTCTAGCCTAAAACTGACTGCGTGGTTTTTCCCATTATATTGATAGCCAGGCAACCTGTGCTTTCTCATTCGCTGGTCTGTTCTATTCTGTTACCTTCCCATAACACCTCTAAACAAGGAATCTCTACAGAAATTTATGGAGAAGATTTTTTCTGTGTTGAGTAGAGCAGTATCAGGTAGAACCTTTGACAGCTCCAGTACATTCTGTCCTTGAATTTCTAGCCAGTTTATTTTAAGAGGGTGCTAGTTTATCGAAAGGTTAACTTCTATTCACAACCTTTCTCTAATTTCTATGTGGATTTCCAGAGTTCTTCTCTGGCTTCCTCTGAAATTTCCAGAGCATTTTTAATGGTTGTCTTCTACTTAGACCTCCTTACAAAGACCCCTAACCACCATGGGATATACATGGGTCCTTTCCATCATTCAAAGAGGATGCTTTCTATCTTGAAGGGAAAAACCAAGGCCAAAAAACATTCCCTTCCCACTAAGACACCAGCTGTACCTATTCCCTCTAATTCTACAGGAGCTCTTCTCCCTAGGAACTATAGATGTTCATCATGTTACTCTGCTGCAGTCATCACACTTGGGTTATCCTGCCATCAGGCGGTCCCACAGTTGGCCTGAATTCCAAAGTATTGGTCCGGCGTCGGTTGCTGTCGCTTCTTCCCTGACGTCAGTCCGCCAGAGGTATATCAGAGGCATCCAACGCCATTTTCTCCCGTCTTTCTTGCCGCAGTGCCGAAGCAGAAGCAGTTCGCAAGTGCCGGTCGGCCGACACCTGAGACTTTCGATTCGAATTTCAGTCCAAAGTCTTCAATAAAGCTAAGTACCTCGTTGGGGAACATTTTATTGCCTCAGTCCGATGTCATAAAAAGTTAACAATTGCATTTCTTGTGGGAAGCAAATACCTCATAAGGACTTCCATTCTTACTGTATTCCTTGCCTAGGCCCAGACCACGACGTCACAGGTTGTCGGTTTTGTGCTAGGTTTAATAAACGAACTATCAAATGCCGTTTGACTTCGCATTACTTTGGTAGGAAATTTAATTATATCATGCCGTCGAGCAGCCGACCGGCATGCATAAATAATGCAAGGATAAGGGTAGGCAGTCTAGGAACAAGCCAGACTCGAGGCCTCTGCTGGGCCTGTCGCCGGTTCTCCGGGTTTTCAGTGAGGCCTCGCAGCCCCTGACGCACCGCAGAATTGGAACCCCAGACAGCTGCAGATTCTCAAGCGGAGTCTACTAGGCCGACACAGCCATCTTCTTTAGGCCCTTCCGACACGGAGCAGAAGGAGACCCGGTGCAGTAGAAACACCTCACGGTTGCAGAAGGTGTCTTCAGACCGACTACACTCACCATTAAATTTTATGCTAGCTTAAAACTCCTTTAAAACCAAAAAGACTGTACATCAGTCTACAGTTCAAGGCCACATGCCTAAGAAACAGATGCTTAAGATGGCTGAAGATTTCATTACTCTAATCCCTCTCCAGATAAAAGACCAAGACGAGGAGGATTATGCTTCCTCTGACCAGGTTTCAATTCTGAGGAACAGGATTACACTTTTCCCCCTTATGAAGACTCTGATGCTGAAGACTCTATTCCCTCAGCATCTCTCCCTGAAGACTACTCCTTTGGGGAAACTTTACATACCATGAGGGAACATTTCCACTGGGAAGGCCAGGACTACTCTGATTCTAAGAAAAGACTCCGAGAGTTCCTTTTACTACCCCAGCACAGACCACTTGCTATCCCTCCAGTTTTAGATATGATGGATGATGTTTACTTGGAGTCTAGTCTAAATCCAGACAGATACTGCAGAGTACCTGACTCACACAAATTCCTTTATAAAAGCCCTGTGGCTGACCCAGAAGCAATTTCCCAGGGTCCCAAGGGGGATAAAGCTTCTATGGCTAAAAATCCTGTGCCCTCTGAAAGGGATTCCAGAGCCCTAGATAGATGGGGAAAGAAAATATACACCTCAGCTACTCTGGCTATGAGAGCATTAAATTGTCAGTTTCACATGATGAAATATCAGCAATTCCTAATGTCTCAATTAAAACAAAAAATGAGCACACATACTGAACAGTCTGAATTCAAGGAAATGCAGGATCTGTTGCATGCAGCTGAACAGGTGAGCAAACATACTTTACAATGTGGATTTGATTCATTGGAAGCTTCCTGCAGAGTAGCTATTACTGGGTCTGTCATACGTAGACATGCTTCGTTAAAAGAACAAACCCTACCTGATCATGTTAAAGCAAAATTATTGGATGCACCTTTACAGCAGGGATGTATTATTTGGTGTCAAAGCAGAAGAGGTTTTAAAGAAAATGGAGGATAAGGCAAAGTCTATGCAGATGGTCAAGGATTTTTTTAGAGGTACATCCCCCTCGTTTCAGCAGAAATTGGCCAACAAAAAACTGGTCCTTTCCAGCTTCTGACAGGTCACAGAGGGGCAAATACAGACGCCCAAGGGGCAGAGGCCAGTCACAAGGCCCTTACAAACCTCACCAATGGGGTACTGCTACCCAGAAAGGAGGAGAAGACAGGCCCCAAACTAGCAGAAGACAAACACAATGATTCAATCCTCAAACTACCAAACAAATCTCTCCTGGCAGCTCCCTTGGGAGGAAAATTAGCATTTTTTGCAGACAACTGGCACATCATCACAAAAGACAAATGGGTCCTAAACATTTTCTCACAAGGATACAGATTCCACTTTCATACCTTGCCAAGGATAAAAGAAATGACAAACCTGCCACCAAATCAATGGGCAGAGGCACAAAAACAAATTACAGCTCTCATGGACATGAGAGCCATTCAACAGGTACCTACACAGGAGCAAGGACAAGGATTTTACTCAAGACTCCTGCTAGTCCCAAGAAAAGACAAAGCATGCAGACCCATTCTGGATCTTTCAGTTCTGAACACCTATCTGCAAGTACCAAAATTCAAGATGCTAACACTGCAGAAGCTTCTTCCCATGCTGGGCAAGAATGCTTGGCTAGTAACGTTGGACCTCAAGGATGCATACCTGCATGTCCCTATTTTTTATTTTTTGTTTGCATGTCCCTATCAGACAAAATTGCAGAAGATTCCTCTGCTTCATTGCAGGTTCAACGCATTATCAATTCTCTGCACTGCCCTTTGGCTTATCTACTGTGCCCAGGGTCTTCACAAAATGCCTGGCACCAGTAATTGCATACTGCAGACAAAGAGGAATTCAAATATACCCATACCTGGACGACTGCCTTATTCAAGCAGAAAGCAAGGACATTCTTTTAAAGCATCTGGCATTTGTCAAACACCTTCTAAGTTGCCTAGGGTACACAGTAAATGAAAAGAAATCAAAACTAGTGCCCTCACAAAACATAATATTCCTGGGTGCCAGCTTGAATACAACGGCCCAGATGGCTTGTATCACGCCAGACAAGCAACAACAGCTGATTCAAATTTTCAAAATAATGGCAACAAAGACCCAACTCCCTGTAAGAAAGATTCTGCAGGCCTTGGGATTAATGGCATCTTGCATACTACTACCATTTGCAAAACTGCATATGAGGAAGTTACAGTGGTACCTGAAAAGTGTATGGACTCAGCACAGCCACAGCTTGGAAACAATGATACCACTCATTCCCTGCCTTCAACAGGAGTTTCTATGGTGGGCACAGGCATGTCACCTCAACAAGGGTCAGCCTTTCACCTTACCCACAGCCAGGCAAACTATGACAACAGATGCATCGGACTATGCCTGGGGAGCACACGTCAGGACAGTGCATTCAGGGCAAATGGACTACAGATCAAAGGCATCTGCATATCAATCAAAAAGAAATGCTAGCAGTACAGAATGCCCTAACAGCTTTCAAGGACCTCTTACAACCAGGACAACTAATAAAAACGGACAATACCACAGTAATGTAGTACATAAACAAGCAAGGGGGCACACATTCCTACCCTCTATGCAGGCAAGCAATGACCTTGTGGAACACGACACTGTCTTACCAGGTTCAGTTACAAGCACAATTCCTGCCAGGAAAGAAAAACACATTAGCAGACGACCTAAGCATAAACATCATGGATCCACACGAGTGGAAACTAGATCCACAAGTATTTGCAATGATAGTTTCAAAAATGGGGACGCCCAGACATAGATCTGTTTGCCAGCCCCCAAAACTACCAACTTCAAAATTTTGCACAAGGACATTCCATCCACAAGCTTGGAAAGTGGACCCTCTCATTCAGTTGGAAAACATTAACAGTGTATACCTTTCCTCCACTTCCTCTTCTAGCAAAGGTACTGCTGAAAGTTAGATTAGAGGCCACAAATGATACTCATTGCACCAGACTGGCCACGCCAGCTTTGGTATCCAATTCTAAGGAACATGGCCCACGGCCCACCATGGATTTTACCACAAATTCCTCATCTGCTCACCCAGCGAGACAATCAGATTCTACACAGCCAGCTCAAGACTTTAAACCTGGCTGTCCCTTTTTTGGGGGCCCCCTAACCGGAAAAGCCGAAAGAAAAATAACATTTATTCTGTGCCTAGGAGTACAGACTTGAGACAGATGAAAGTGCACATTTAAATGGAAGAAACAGTTTATGCAAACTAAACATGTACAACAACAAGGTGGAAGAATATAAAACATGATAGACACTTATAATGCATCTTAATAAAGATTATTTCAGAAAACAGCTACGTTGAAGAACAAGACATCCTCACTGTATCTTACTGACCTTGACTTGTATGGTTTTCCTTCCTTTGGACTCTTTTTCAGTACTTACCTTTGATTTCAGATCTGTCTACAGAACTTCTGTCTCACTTGACAGGCATGATTCATCTGCACATCTCTAGCCTAAAACTGACTGCGTGGTTTTTCCCATTATATTGATAGCCAGGCAACCTGTGCTTTCTCATTCGCTGGTCTGTTCTATTCTGTTAATAACACCTCTAAACAAGGAATCTCTACAGAAATTTATGGAGAAGATTTTTTCTGTGTTGAGTAGAGCAGTATCAGGTAGAACCTTTGACGGCTCCAGTACATTCTGTCCTTGAATTTCTAGCCAGTTTATTTTAAGAGGGTGCTAGTTTATTGAAAGGTTAACTTCTATTCACAACCTTTCTCTAATTTCTATGTGGATTTCCAGAGTTCTTCTCTGGCTTCCTCTGAAATTTCCAGAGCATTTTTAATGGTTGTCTTCTACTTAGACCTCCTTACAAAGACCCCTAACCACCATGGGATATACATGGGTCCTTTCCATCATTCAAAGAGGATGCTTTCTATCTTGAAGGGAAAAACCAAGGCCAAAAAACATTCCCTTCCCACTAAGACACCAGCTGTACCTATTCCCTCTAATTCTACAGGAGCTCTTCTCCCTAGGAACTATAGATGTTCATCATGTTACTCTGCTGCAGTCATCACACTTGGGTTATCCTGCCATCAGGCGGTCCCACAGTTGGCCTGAATTCCAAAGTATTGGTCCGGCGTCGGTTGCTGTCGCTTCTTCCCTGACGTCAGTCCGCCAGAGGTATATCAGAGGCATCCAACGCCATTTTCTCCCGTCTTTCTTGCCGCACGGTGCCCGAAGCAGAAGCAGTTCGCAAGTGCCGGTCGGCCGACACCTGAGACTTTCGATTCGAATTTCAGTCCGAAGTCTTCAATAAAGCTAAGTACCTCGTTGGGGAACATTTTATTGCCTCAGTCCGATGTCAGAAAAAGTTAACAATTGCATTTCTTGTGGGAAGCAAATACCTCATAAGGACTTCCATTCTTACTGTATTCCTTGCCTAGGCCCAGACCACGACGTCACAGGTTGTCGGTTTTGTGCTAGGTTTAATAAACGAACTATCAAATGCCGTTTTGACTTCGCACATTACTTTGGTAGGAAATTTAATTATATCATGCCGTCGAGCAGCCGACGACCGGCATGCATAAATAATGCAAGGATAAGGGTAGGCAGTCTAGGAACAAGCCAGACTCCGAGGCCTCTGCTGGGCCTGTCGCCGGTTCTCCGGTTTTCAGTGAGGCACCTACGCAGCCCCTGACGACCGCAGAATTGGAACCCCAGACAGCTGCAGATTCTCAAGCGGAGTCTACTAGGCCGACGCAGCCATCTTCTTTAGGCCCTTCCGACACCGGAGCAGAAGGAGACCCCGGTGCAGTAGAAACACCTACGGTTGCAGAAGGTGTCTTCAGACCGACTACACTCACCATTAAATTTTATGCTAAGCTTAAAACTCCTTTAAAACCAAAAAAGACTGTACATCAGTCTACAGTTCAAGGCCACATGCCTAAGAAACAGATGCTTAAGATGGCTGAAGATTTCATTACTCTAATCCCTCTCCAGATAAAAGACCAAGAAAAGAGGAGGATTATGCTTCCTCTGACCAGGTTTCAATTTCCTCAGATTCTTCTGAGGAACAGGATTACACTTTTCCCCCTTATGAAGACTCTGATGCTGAAGACTCTATTCCCTCAGCATCTCTCCCTGAAGACTACTCCTTTGGGGAAACTTTACATACCATGAGGGAACATTTCCACTGGGAAGGCCAGGACTACTCTGATTCTAAGAAAAGACTCCGAGAGTTCCTTTTACTACCCCAGCACAGACCACTTGCTATCCCTCCAGTTTTAGATATGATGGATGATGTTTACTTGGAGTCTAGTCTAAATCCAGACAGATACTGCAGAGTACCTGACTCACACAAATTCCTTTATAAAAGCCCTGTGGCTGACCCAGAAGCAATTTCCCAGGGTCCCAAGGGGGATAAAGCTTCTATGGCTAAAATCCTGTGCCCTCTGAAAGGGATTCCAGAGCCCTAGATAGATGGGGAAAGAAAATATACACCTCAGCTACTCTGGCTATGAGAGCATTAAATTGTCAGTTTCACATGATGAAATATCAGCAATTCCTAATGTCTCAATTAAAACAAAAAATGAGCACACATACTGAACAGTCTGAATTCAAGGAAATGCAGGATCTGTTGCATGCAGCTGAACAGGTGAGCAAACATACTTTACAATGTGGATTTGATTCATTGGAAGCTTCCTGCAGAGTAGCTATTACTGGGTCTGTCATACGTAGACATGCTTCGTTAAAAGAACAAACCCTACCTGATCATGTTAAAGCAAAATTATTGGATGCACCTTTACAGCAGGGATGTATTATTTGGTGTCAAAGCAGAAGAGGTTTTAAAGAAAATGGAGGATAAGGCAAAGTCTATGCAGATGGTCAAGGATTTTTTAGAGGTACATCCCCCTCGTTTCAGCAGAAATTGGCCAACAAAAAACTGGTCCTTTCCAGCTTCTGACAGGTCACAGAGGGGCAAATACAGACGCCCAAAGGGCAGAGGCCAGTCACAAGGCCCTTACAAACCTCACCAATGGGGTACTGCTACCCAGAAAGGAGGAGAAGACAGGCCCCAAACTAGCAGAAGACAAACACAATGATTCAATCCTCAAACTACCAAACAAATCTCTCCTGGCAGCTCCCTTGGGAGGAAAATTAGCATTTTTTGCAGACAACTGGCACATCATCACAAAAGACAAATGGGTCCTAAACATTGTCTCACAAGGATACAGATTCCACTTTCATACCTTGCCAAGGATAAAAGAAATGACAAACCTGCCACCAAATCAATGGGCAGAGGCACAAAAACAAATTACAGCTCTCATGGACATGAGAGCCATTCAACAGGTACCTACACAGGAGCAAGGACAAGGATTTTACTCAAGACTCCTTCTAGTCCCAAGAAAAGACAAAGCATGCAGACCCATTCTGGATCTTTCAGTTCTGAACACCTATCTGCAAGTACCAAAATTCAAGATGCTAACACTGCAGAAGCTTCTTCCCATGCTGGGCAAGAATGCTTGGCTAGTAACGTTGGACCTCAAGGATGCATACCTGCATGTCCCTATCAGACAAAATTGCAGAAGATTCCTCTGCTTCATTGCAGGTTCAACGCATTATCAGTTCTCTGCACTGCCCTTTGGCTTATCTACTGTGCCCAGGGTCTTCACAAAATGCCTGGCACCAGTAATTGCATACTGCAGACAAAGAGGAATTCAAATATACCCATACCTGGACGACTGCCTTATTCAAGCAGAAAGCAAGGACATTCTTTTAAAGCATCTGGCATTTGTCAAACACCTTCTAAGTTGCCTAGGGTAGACAGTAAATGAAAAGAAATCAAAACTAGTGCCCTCACAAAACATAATATTCCTGGGTGCCAGCTTGAATACAACGGCCCAGATGGCTTGTATCACGCCAGACAAGCAACAACAGCTGATTCAAATTTTCAAAATAATGGCAACAAAGACCCAACTCCCTGTAAGAAAGATTCTGCAGGCCTTGGGATTAATGGCATCTTGCATACTACTACCATTTGCAAAACTGCATATGAGGAAGTTACAGTGGTACCTGAAAAGTGTATGGACTCAGCACAGCCACAGCTTGGAAACAATGATACCACTCATTCCCTGCCTTCAACAGGAGTTTCTATGGTGGGCACAGGCATGTCACCTCAACAAGGGTCAGCCTTTCACCTTACCCACAGCCAGGCAAACTATGACAACAGATGCATCGGACTATGCCTGGGGAGCACACGTCAGGACAGTGCATTCAGGGCAAATGGACTACAGATCAAAGGCATCTGCATATCAATCAAAAACAAATGCTAGCAGTACAGAATGCCCTAACAGCTTTCAAGGACCTCTTACAGCCAGGACAACTAATAAAAACGGACAATACCACAGTAATGTAGTACATAAACAAGCAAGGGGGCACACATTCCTACCCTCTATGCAGGCAAGCAATGACCTTGTGGAACACGACACTGTCTTACCTGGTTCAGTTACAAGCACAATTCCTGCCAGGAAAGAAAAACACATTAGCAGACGACCTAAGCATAAACATCATGGATCCACACGAGTGGAAACTAGATCCACAAGTATTTGCAATGATAGCTCAAAAATGGGGACGCCCAGACATAGATCTGTTTGCCAGCCCCCAAAACTACCAACTTCAAAAATTTTGCACAAGGACATTCCATCCACAAGCTTGGAAAGTGGACGCCCTCTCATTCAGTTGGAAAACATTAACAGTGTATGCCTTTCCTCCACTGCCTCTTCTAGCAAAGGTACTGCTGAAAGTTAGATTAGAGGCCACAAATGATACTCATTGCACCAGACTGGCCACACCAGCATTGGTATCCAATTCTAAGGAACATGGCCCACGGCCCACCATGGATTTTACCACACATTCCTCACCTGCTCACCCAGCGAGACAATCAGATTCTACACAGCCAGCTCAAGACTTTAAACCTGGCTGCATGGCAAATTACCTAAACAACCAGCCAACACCTCTATCCAAAGCTGTTATAGATGTCATTCTGGAAGCCAGGAGGCCCAGCACCAGGAAAACCTATTCAGACAAATGGAAAAGATTTTGTGCCTGGAACCAAGCTAAAGGCCAAAGTCCCCTTGATCCAAACATTCCTCAGATTCTACAATATTTAACTGAGATGTTGCACAAAGGACTTTCCTTTTCATCTATTAAGATCCACGCCTCAACAATTTCAGCACATTACAACACGGATCCTCCTTTATTCTCACATCCACTCCTAAGACAGTACTTCAGAGGGGCTAAGAACATAAGACCGCCCAGGAGAGCAGCACCACCTACTTGGGATCTGAACTTTGTTCTGGAAAAGCTTACACTGCTGCCTTTTGAACCAGCTTTTTCAGCTGATTTAAAATTTCTTTCATGGGAAACTTCCCTGCTACTAGCAATAATCTCAGCTAGAAGAGTCTCAGAGCTATAGGCACTAATGGCAGTGGAGCCATTCCTCATTTTTCATCAAGACACAGTCTCTCTACGAACTAACCCTTCCTTTATGCCAAAGGTGGTATCCAGTGTGGACCTAAACCAAACCATTCATTTGCCCACCTTTTTCCCAAATCCCCAGAACAAAGGAGAAAGACTCCTGCACTCTTTGGACAATTACGTTACTACTTGGATAAAACTAAGGCTTTCAGAAAATCTGACCAGCTCTTTGTAGCCTATGCTGCAGGATCACAAGGAAAAGCTATCTCAAAACAGACCATTTCTAAATGGATAGCACATTGCATACGTTTCTGCTACATGCATCATGGGAAACTGGTACCTGCTAACATTAGGTCCCACTCCACCAGGGCTACAGCTACATCAGCAGCCTTTCTCAGTGGAGTGCCAACCAAGGATATTCTGGAAGCTGCAACTTGGAGTTCAGTGCACACCTTCACCAAACACTATCACTTACCTCTATATTCTAAGACTAGAGCTGGTTTTGCCACTGCAGTTTTGCAGGGCCTACTAGCTTCTTCTAACCCTGGTTAACTCCACCACCCATCCTTAGCTTTGGGATTCGACCCAAGTGTGATGACTGCAGCAGGGTAACACGATGAACATAGTACAGTTTTGTACCTACCATAAATGTAGATGTTAGAGTGTTCACCCTGCTGCAGTCCAGGTTACCCTCCCTCCATCCCCTCTGAGCTAGCTGAACTTATCTATACCACTCTATCCTATATAACGTCTGTGGTGTATTTGCTTGTGCCTGAAGGTATTGTTTTATTTTTATATAGCTATATATATACATATATATATATATATATATATATATATACATACATATATATATATATACATATATATATATACATATATATATATATACATACATATATATATTTCCTACCTATTGGGGGCACCTGACATCTAGGGCAAGAATAACTGAAGAAAATGGCATCGGATGCCTCTTATATACCCCTGGCGCACTGACGTCAGGGAAGAAGCGACAGCAACCGACACCGGACCAAGACTTTGGAATTCAGGCCGACTGCGGGACCGCCTGACGGCAGGATAACCCAAGTGTGATGACTGCAGCAGGGTGAACACTCGAACATCTACATTTATGGTAGGTACAAAACTGTACTATGTTCTTTGTGCTTCACTGTTGCAGTCATTACATTTGGGTAATCTGCTGGCAGGTTGCCCTCAGTCGGCCTGAATAAAAAAGTCTTGGGTCCTGCGTTGGTTGCTGTCTCCTCTTCCATGATGTCAGATCGTCAGGGGTATAAAACATGCAGCCGGCGCCATTTTATTCAGTCTTTCTTGCCGCGCAGTGCCTGAAGCAGAAGCAGTTTGCTGGTCGGCCGACTCCTGAAATTTTCGTATTCAAGTTTCAGAACCGAAGTCTTAAAACTAAAGCTAAGTCCCCCCTGGGGAAACATTTTGTTGCTCCTTACCGATGTCAGTAAAAGTTAATAATTGCATTTCTTGTGGGAAGCAAATACCTCATAAGGATTTTCATTTGTAATTTATTCCTTGCCTAGGCCCAGATCACAACGTGCTTTGCTGTTGGTTTTGTGCTAAATTTAACCAACGCACTATTAAGCGCCGGTATATTTTTGCTTCTAAATATTTTGGTTTAAGATTTAATTGTCCTGAAATGTCGTCTGTTAGCAATCCGACTACCGGAGTTCACAAAAAACGCAAAGAAAAAGACAGACAGACCGTCGAGGTCCAAAACAGACGACGAAGCTTCTCCTAAGCCAGTTGCCGGTTCGCTGGTACTCAGTGAGGCGCTTTTGCAGCCCCTGATACCCACTACTTTTGAGTCGCAGGCCTCTACTGAGACCCATTCGGAGTATGCCGCAAGATTCTCTAAGAGTATTGAACCCGCGGATGTCTCTTCCCTTGGATGGGTCCGGAGCCGCTGAGCAGGCACTGGCTTCTGAGGGTGTTTTTAGGCCTCAACATTTTTATATTAAACCAACGCCATCAACAAAAGCAAGGTCAAAAAACATCTTCTATGTATAAAAAACTGACGCATGAGCCACGTGCTCAAGCCCCTATGCCTAAAAAACAGATGATCAAAAGGGCTGATGATTTAATTACCTTGATCTGGGGTTCCCAGTCCCCCCCATGCTAAGAGGCCTAGGCAAGGCATTGATTATGAATCTTCACATCAGGTTTCCATTTCTTCTGATTCTTCTTCTGATCAGGAATTTTCTGTTCCACCCTATGAGGATTCTGATGCAGAGGAATCCATCCCATCTGCATCTCCTCCTGAGGATTACTCTTTTGGAGAGACTTTGCATACTTTAAGGGAACATTTTCACTGGAATAAAAAAAGAGGCTTAGGGATTTCCTTCTTCTTCCTCAGCGTAGGCCTTTGGCAATACCTCCTGTATTAGACATTGTTGATGTGTTTTCGGAATCAAGCATGGCTCCTGATTCCCTGCCTCCGGTTCCTAGTAAGCCAGACAGATATTACAGGGTTCCTGACTCCTACAAATTTCTATTCAAAAATCCTGCTAGTGATCCTGAGACTATATTTCTCAGGGTCCCAAAGGTGTAAAGGACTCTACAGCCAAAAATCCTACCCCCCTTGATAGAGATTCCAGGGTGCTGGATAGATGGGGAAAGAAGGTTTATACGTCTGCAACCTTGACAATCAGGGCCTTAAACTGCCAGTTTCATATGCTTAAATATCAACAGCATGTTATGGGCTTACTGAAACAGAAAATAATGTTGATTTCTGATTGTGTGGAAAATAGAGTTACAGGAATTATTGCAGTCAGCTGAACAGGTTGAAAAGTATACTTTGCAATGTGGTTTTGATTCCTTGGAGGCCTCTTGTAGGGCCGCCATTACTGGATCTGTGATTAGAAGGCATGCCTGGCTCAAGGAGCAAAATCTGCCTGATCATGTTAAAGCTAAATTGTTGGATACCCCTTTGCAGCATGATACTCTGTTTGATAATAAGGCAGAAGAGGTTTTAAAGAAACTGGAAGACAAAGCTAAATCTATGCAAACTGTAAAAGATTTCTTGCAAGTGCAGCCACCCAGGTTCAGTAGACACTGGCCTACTAAAAATTGGTCCTTTCCTGTGTCCAACAGAGCCACTCAGGGCAAATCCAGGTACTCAAAAGGCTCCAGATACCAATCACAGTGTTCTTGCAGGTCAGAGCAATGGGGTGCCTCCACCTCCAAATCTGGAGGAAACAAAACACAACCCTATAGTAAGCAGTCTCAGTGACTTTCCTCTACCCATCACCAAGCACTTATCTTTTGGCAGCCCCCTTGGGGGGAAAACTAGCACTTCATGCTCAAAATTGGCAGTTAATTACCCAGGACAAGTGGGTATTAAACATAGTATCCCAGGGGTACAGATTTCATTTCCATACTTTGCCAATTCCAAATGGATGGCCGGATCTGCCACAAAACCAGTGGGCAGAGGCCAAGAAACAAGTCATGTCCCTCATGGATATGGGGGATATTCAACCGGTACCAGAAAAGGAAAAAGGACAAATTTTTTATTCAAGACTTTTCCTGGTACCCAGAAAAGACAATTCATGGCATCCAATTCTGGACTTATCGATTTTGAACACGTTCCTGGACATTCCAAAATTCAAAATGCTGACTTTACAACAGCTACTGCCTATACTAAGCAGGAATGCTTGGTTAGTAACTCTAGACTTAAAAGAGGCATACTTGCATATCTCAATAAGGGAATCATGCAGAAGATACCTCCACTTCAAAGCAGGTTTTTTGCATTACCAATTCTCTGCACTGCCCTTTGGCTTATCTACTGCGCTCAGAGTCTTTACAAAGTGCCTGGCACCAGTAATTGCATTCTGCAGACAAAGAATCATTCAAATTTATCCTTATCTGGACGACTGTCTCATTCAAGCAGAGGACAAGGACACACTTCTTCAACATCTGGCATCTGTAAAAAGGCTTCTAGCATGCCTAGGGTACACCATAAGTGAAAAGAAATCACAACTGGTACCATCTCAAATAATTACATTCCTGGGTGCAAGCTTGAATACAACTGCCCAGATGGCTTACCTTACGCCAGACAAACAAAGGCAACTGACAACATACTTCAAACAAATGGCAACAAAAACCCAGTTATCTGCAAGACAAGTTCTGCAGGCTTTGGGGTTCATGGCATCCTGCATTCTACTTATTCCATATGCGAGACTGCATATGAGGAAACTTCAATGGTACCTAAAAAGTTTATGGAGTCAACATTGTGTCAGTCTGGAAACAATGATTCCTCTCATTCCCTGCCTACAACAGGAGTTTCTTTGGTGGGCAGAGACATGTCACCAAAACAAGGGACTGTCATTCACTCTACCCCCTGCCACCCAAACCCTTACTACAGACACATCAGACTATGCTTTCAGGGCAAATGGAGCCCAAACCAAATGCATCTGAACATCAACCAGATAGAGATGCTAGCTGTTCAGAATGCTCTGACAGCCTTCAAGGACTTACTTCATCCAGGACAACTACTGATAAAGACGAAAAGCACTACAGTTATGTGGTACATAAACAAGCAGGGGGGTACACGTTCCTACCCCCTTTGCAGACTAGCCATGGCCTTGTGGAACACAGCCTTGACTTACCAAATACATCTTCAAGCTGAATTCCTGCCTGGAAAGCAAACTACTCTGGCAGACGACCTAAGCAGGAATCTTATGGACCCGCACGAATGGAAACTGGATCCACAAATCTTCAGCATGTTAACACAGAAGTGGAGGAGCCCAGACATAGATCTATTTGCCTCTCCATAAAATTATCAGTTGGACAAATTCTGCACAAGAACTCATCACAAAAAAGCATGGAAAGTGGATGCCCTATCCTTCAGCTGGAAAAACCTATCAGTCTATGCCTTTCCCCCTCTGCCTCTACTCTCCAAGGTCTTACTAAAAGTCAGACAGGAAAAAGCAAAAATGATCCTAGTTGCTCCGGACTGGCCTCGCCAGCACTGGTACCCACGTCTAAGGAATATGTCTCCGCTTCCTCCATGGAACTTGCCTCAAATACCTTATCTACTGTCTCAGCAGAACTATCAAATTCTGCACACTCATCTCCAAACTCTGAATCTTGCAGCATGGCTGATCAACTAATTACTCAAACAGCACCTCTCAGTAAATCTGTGATGGATGTCATTTTGGAAGCCAGAAGGCCTAGTGCTAGAAAATCTTATGCTGCTAATTGGAAGAGATTCTGTGCTTGGAACCAAGCACAAGGAACAGACACAGCAAAGCCCAATATTCCTCAGATTTTACAATATTTGACTGAGATGCTTGACAAGGGCCTATCTTTTTCTTCAATAAAAATCCATGCCTCTGCCATCTCGGCTCATTACAAAACAGAGCCTCCCCTCTTTTCTCATCCTCTGCTTAAACAGTATCTTAGGGGCGCCAAAAATGTAAGGCCTCCCAGAAGATCACCAACTCCTGCATGGGACCTCAATTTTGTGCTGGAAAAACTCACCCTGCCTCCTTTTGAACCAGCAGCTACTGCGGATATAAAATTTCTATCTTGGAAAACAGCTTTTCGCTTGGCAGTCACTTCAGCAAGAAGGGTTTCAGACCTACAGGCTGTCATGGCAGTGGAGCTTTTTATTATATTTTTCCCGGACAGGGTGTCCCTCAGGACCAGTCCTCCTTTTATGCCTAAGATGGTATCCAGTGTGGCTCTTAACCAGACCATTCACCTGCCAACATTTTACCCAAGTCCGCAGAACAAAGGGGGAGCGGATTCTACATTCATTGGATGTACACCAAGTCCGCAGAACAGGGGGGAGCGGATTCTACATTCATTGGATGTACACAGACAACTAAGATTCTATTTAAACAGGACCAAATCTCTAAGAAAGTCTGAGCAGTTACTGGTAGCATTTGCTGCAGGGTCAGAGGGGAAGGCTATATCAAAGCAGACTATTTCTAAGTGGATAAGCCACTGCATTTGTTTCTGCTACTTGCACCATGGTAAACCTGTGCCCAAGGGGATCAGATCACATTCCACCAGGGCTGCCTCTGCTTCAGCAGCTTTTCTCAGAGGGGTTCCAACCAAAGACTTTCTCGAAGCTGCTACTTGGAGCTCTGTTCATACCATCGCAAAGCTTTATCATTTGCCTCTCTTCTCCAAATCCAGGGCAGGCTTTGCCACTGCAGTTCTGCAGGGCCTTATAGCCACTCCTGATGCTGTTTAGTTCCATCCTCCCATGCATAGCTTTGGGATTCTACCCAAATGTAATGACTGCAACAGAGAAACACGAAGAACATAGTGCAGTTCAGTACACTTACCATAAATGTAGATGTTCGAATGTATTCACTGTTGCAGTCCGGGTTACCCACCCTCCATCCCCCTTCCTATACCTTTTCTTTCCTTCACTATACACAAAAGTCTTTGTGGTCTATTTGCTTTTAGATGAAGGTAAAATTTATGTTTCTAAAAGTGCATTTCTATATGTTTACTTTTTTTTTTTTTTTTTTTTTTTTTTTTGCTCCCCTTTTGGGGGGGGGGGCACCTGACATCTGGGGCAAGAAAAACTGAATAAATTGGCATCGGCTGCATGTTTTATACCCCTGACGACCTGACATCATGGAAGTGGAGACAGCAACCGACGCAGGACCCAAGACTTGGTTATTCAGGCCGACTGAGGGCAACCTGCCAGCAGATTACCCAAATGTAATGACTGCAACAGTGAATACACTCAAGCATCTACACTTATGGTAAGTGTACACAACTGTACTCACCAGTCCCTGTGGGTCAGGAAGGAAAAGGATTCTATTCTCGTAAGTTCCTAGTCCTAAAAAAGGATGGGCCTTGGAGACCCTTACTAGACCTATCCTACCCAAGTCAATTCCTGAAAGTTCCATCCTTCAGGATGCTCTTTCTGCAAACCTTCCTGACCCTGATACCACCCCAAGCCTCTATGGTCACTCTGGACTTAAAGGAAGCTTACCTCCACATTCCTATCATACCCTCCCACAGAAAATTCCTGAGATTTACTGGCATTTCCTCACATTTTCAATTTACAGCCTTGCCCTTCGGCTTCTCCACTGCTCCAAGAGTGTTCCCAAAATGCCTGGCTCTGGACATTGTATTTTGATAAACCAAGGGTATCCAAATATACCGTTATCTGGATGACATTCTCCTTCTAGTGGAATCAGAAAACAAGCTCCTAAGTCACCTAAAATTTACCATGACCATCCTGCACAACTTCTTCCCTGCACCCCCAGCAGGACAAAGTTTTCCTGGGATGCAGGATCAGATCTGATTTGATGAGATCCTTCCTCCCACAGAGCAAAGTGCACCCTCTCTCAAGTCACTTCCAGAAACTGCTGGGGGTATCCCACCTTTCACCAAGGCAGTTCCTACAAGTACTGGGACTCATGACAGCCATGATGATCCCCATGATCCCTTTAGCCAGGATGCACATGAGAAAATTTCAGTGGTATTTAAAGAATGTATGGTCTCAGCACCAGCACTCCCTAGAAAAAATAATCCCCCATCTACCCTGCCTAAAGTCAACTGTGGTGGTGGATTCAGCAAATCCTCCTCAACCAAGGCGTTACCCTACAACTTCCTCTACCTGCACAACCCATGCACACAGATGCATTAAACCTAGGGTGGGGGGCAACTTTAAAAGATTTCAGGGTTCAAAAACTGTGGAACCCTGCCCTTCAAAAACAACACATCAACATCAGGGGGAGGATTGCAGGCTTTCTGGCCCTTCAGGTTTTTCTACATATCCTTCAATCAGGCCTCCTTCACATTCTTACAGACAATACCACAGCCATATGGTACCCAAACAAGCAAGGAGGGACAAAAGCCTATCTCTTATGCCGGATAACCCTGCAGATTTGGGAGCTAGCCACCCAACACAGTCTTTTCCTGCAGGCCTATTATATCCTCTCTCAGGAAAACAAACAAGCAGACTTGCTCAGCAGAACATCCTCTCCCGTTCCTGAATAGATGCTAAACTGGGAAACCTTTCTGGACGTAGTCCACCGGTGGGGCACACCTCAAGTGGATATGTTTGCCTCCACCTAGAACAGACAGCCAAGCAAATTCTGTTGCAGTGATCACACTCCATCAGCCTGGAGAAGTGAATGCCTTCAGCTTTCCTTGGAAGGGGATGTTCCTTTATACGTCTCCCCACCCCTCTTCCCACTAATACAAAAGTTCCTTCTGAAAATCAAGGAGGACCAACCTAAAATCTTGCTGGTGAGTCCCTATTGACCAAGACAACACTGGTTCCCCCTTCTTCACTCTTTAGTCAAGGGCAATCATCACAAGTTACCCCACAAGGTGGACCTACTATCTTAGCAAAAGGGATCTCTTATTCACCTTCAGCTGCAAATGCTTAACCTAACACTTTGGGTGATCAACTTCTAATCCCTTACAGACAGCTCTACTCTGAGGACTTCCTCTCAGACCTGAGGGGAGGCCAGGAAACCAGCTACTAGAAAGACATGTCTATCTAAATGGTGTTGTCTTAATGACAATGACCCAATGCAGGCTTGACCCCTCCTTAGTCCCTAGCTATGCTTGTGATCTCATCAAGGCTGGACTCGCTTACTCCTCTGTGAAAGTCCACCTTTCAGCCATTTCAGCCTGCTTACCCCTGCATCCACCCCTGCTTTCCAGGCTGGACGTTAAGCTTTTCCTGACAGGGATCCTACATAGTAAACCACCAAGAAAACCCATCCCTCCTCTGCGGGACCTCAACTTTGTGTTAGAAAAACTCAGCTTACCTCCTTTTGAGCTGGCTAGCTCTACCACCTTACAAATGTGCATATGGAAAACCATTCTTTTAATGGCCATTGCTTCCACTAGAAAAGTGTCAGAACTACAGGCCCTCATGGCCTCCTTCCCTTACACCACTTTCCATAATGACAGAGTTACCTTACGCACAAATCCTTCCTTTATGCCCGAAGTGGTAAATGAACTATCCTTAAACCAGTCCATCCACTTAACTACTTTCTTCCCCACTCCAACCAACAGTGCAGAGAGGATCTTTCATTCCCTGGATGTACACAGACATTTAAGATTCTACTTAGACAAGACTAAGTCCTTCAGAAAGTCTGAGCAACTCTTTATCTCCTTTCACCCCAGGGCTCTGGGCAAGGCAGTCTCTAAACAAACCATTTCCTGTTGGATCAGGAAATCTATTCTTTTTTGTTATTCACACCTTGGCAAAGTCCTTCCTCAGGGTATAAGAGCTCCCTCAACCAGGGGCATGACTACCTCCAAGGCCTTTCTCTAAGGCCTGGACACAGCCTCCTTCCTGGAAGCAGCTTACCTGGTCTACAGTTCAGACCTTCACCAAGCACTTCAAATTAGACCAAGTCTCAAGGGCCAGGGCAGGATTTGCAAGAGCAGTCCTGTAAGGATTCCCAGAATCCTGTACATCTACCGCCTCCCTCTTGTCTTCTTAAGCTGTGGTACTCTCCCACACCAATGAGTACTGCAGCATTGGAATAGAAGGATAAAGAATAGTTGTGTAAAATCTTACTAAACCATAATGTCCTCCTCTTCCATGTTGCAGTATTCCTTCGCACCCTCCATACCCCTTGTTCTTCTCTTACTTGCAGGGTCTGGCCTCTGGCCACTGCTTCCACTTCAGAAGGCCTCTCTGTTCATCCTTACAGTGGCATTTGTTCTTTTTGTTGGCATCTTGTTCTCCTGATAGGCCAGTCCTTTGGGCTTTAAGTTCTGAGGTCCGTGTGCAGACATCACATTTAAGGTCCCTGATTTATGGCCCTACATGTGATGCCCTAAGCACCTACAGCCGCCAGGCAAAAGCTTTTGTATAGGAGCCGATGTCAGATTGCTTGAGGCGGAAAATCCCACACCAATGAATACTGCAACATGGAAGAAACGGACATCTATGGTTATGGTAAGATTTTACACAACTATTCTTTAGGGTGATGGGTCTATAATTTCCTGGATCGGTGGACGGTCCACCTTTGTACAAAGAGATGAGAGTATGCATCCTCCACTTGGCTGGGACAAAGCCGGTACTCAGGCTTTGGTTGATTAGGGTACCTAATGGTGCTGCAGGTTCCTGTCTGAGTTCATGTAGGATGCAGCCTGGGATGTTATCGGGCCCCATGGAGTCTGTATTTTTTTTTTTATTGTGAGAGGGCAGTGATGACTTGCTCCCTAGATATGGGGGGGGGGGGCAGGTACTGGGAATGTCCTGCTTTACTGATGGGCGGGACAGAGGACTGAAGTTTTCACTGAACCTGTCTGCCATCAGGTTGACTATATTTATAGCATTTGTGAATGTGGTGTCCTTGACTACTATTTCTGAGCAGGTGCTCATATAGTACTTTGGTGTAGGTTTGGAGATGTGTCAATTCCTATGGAAGGGGAGGGGGCTATGAAGTTGTTTGTACCTTCCCTCAGGAGATTGTAATCGGCTTTGGAGAAGTCTTTTTGTTTGACCCTAACTGGGGGGGTCAGGGGAGGTGGTCACTTCAAAAGTGACTGCTTTATGGTCAGATCTTACCAGGGACGATGACACTGTAGGGATGCTGCAGTGGTTACTCATGTTGGTTAATACCAAATCCAAGATATTTTAACTTCTTGTGGGGGTATCAACCAACTGGTCCAAGGCATTTGCATTGACAAAATCAAGGAATCTCTGGGCATTTGTATTTTGGCAGGAGTATGTCTTCCAATCTATGGTTGTATGGTTAGTCGCCCAGGATCGGGTAAAGGGTTGAATCTTGATAGATTCGAAAAGGGTCCAGATAGGTGTAGTGGGCATCTTGTCAAAGCTGGAGGTCTATAGCTAGCTGTGATTTGAATAGGGGCCTTTGTTAGTTGTTAACTGCACCTGGAGTGGTTCCTGTGCATCATACTGTTTGACCAGCTTAGAGGTGTGTATGTTTTTTATATATATTGCAACTCCACCTCCTTTTGTTTTGCTGCCCACGGTTTGAGATCTGAATGAATGATAGGATGAGTAACCTGGTATGGCTGGGGGTGCTCTCTGCAGCTTTGAGCCAGGTTTCTCTGACTGTACAAATGTCGACTTCTTCCAGGGTTAAGAATGCTTGCAATGAGTGCAGTTTCATGTTTAGACTCCTAGCATTTAGCAGCATGACCTTAAATTTACATTTTGATGAAATTTTTATGTTGGTAGTTTTGACCTCATGGTATTGCCTAAAAAAGGCACTATGGGGAAAGCAGGAGCCTGAAGCCAAAGGGAGACAGATCCAGGCCATCTCTGGCAATGCATCATGATTTGTCAGTCATGTCATCCCAGGCTGTCAGGTACTGGATCCCCTTGGAATGACACCAGAAACTAAGCCAATTGTGAAAGTCAATCATTTTCTGTTTGTATTGAGGTATCATTCTGGGTGATGGTAGAATGCTGCTTAAGGCTAGGAACATATTGTCTGGGACACACATTCAGCAAGCTTGATCATGTATCTCCATATAGTCCAGGGAGGTACGTCACTCATGGCTAAGGTAGTGAATGAGATGTCCCTCAACCAGGCCAATCTACCTGCCTACCTTTTTCTTTAATCCCGAAAACTAAGCCAATTGTGAAAGTCGATCATTTTCTGTTTGTATTGAGGTATCATTCTGGGTGATGGTAGAATGCTGCTTAAGGCTAGGAACATATTGTCTGGGACACACATTCAGCAAGCTTGATCATGTATCTCAGTATAGTCCAAGGAGAGGTACATCACTCATGGTTAAGGTAGTGAATGAGATGTCCCTCAACCAGGCCAATCTACCTGCCTACCTTTTTCTTTAATCCCGAAAATAATAGAGAATTCTTCACTCACTTGATGTTCACATGCAGCTAAGATTTTTCTTGGACAAAACAAAAGCTCTCAGAAAACTGACCAACTTTTTGTCTCATTCATAGATTCCAAATTGGGCCATCCCCTCTCTAAGCAAATCAGTGCATGTTTAAGGCTATAGTAAACTCTCAGTTAATCGGTGCCCATAGAGATTGGTAGGTGCCGGTTAACTGTAGTTTGTAGTTGCTTGAGAGTTGCTATTAAAAATAGGCCTGACTAATACTGTACCCTATACTATTTGTTTGGTTTGACTTGTTCTCAGTTTTGGGAGAGAGAGAATTTATTCCTGTCTAAAACTCTTAAAACGTAAGGTATGTTTCTGTTGTGGGGGGGGGGCAGAAAGTGCAACACATGAAAATTGTACTGTATTTCTTCTAAATTTTTTTGTTGTTTGCTTGAGAGTGCCGGTTGCTTGAGTTCCAGTTAACTGAAAGATGTCCTTCAAGAATGCAACTGCAGTCATAACATGTGGGTTGTCCTGCCTCAGGCAGCCCTCGGTCGGCCGGATTCCAAAGTCTGGGTCCGACGTCGGCTGATGTCGCATTTCTCTCCAACGTCAGAGCGGCTGGAGTACATAAGCATCAGCCGACGCCATTTTCTCCAGTCTTTCTTGCCGCGGTGCCCGAAGCAGTTCGCAAGTGCCGGTTGGTCAGCTCCTGTATTCTACGATACCGAAGTCATCGAAAAAGCTAAGTACCCCGTTGGGGACCTTTTCTTGCCTCAGCCGATGTCAGAAATTACTGAAAAAGTTAACAATTGTCTTTTTTGTGGTAAACAAATACCTCATAAGGATTTCCACTCTTACTGCCTCCCTTGCCTGGGCCCAGACCACAACGTCTCGGCCTGTGTAGCCTGTGCTCGCTTCAACAAGCGCACTCTCAGGCGCCGGGCGGAGTTCGCTGAAGATTTTTTCGGCGATAAATTTGCCTACACCATGCTGTCGGATCTTCCGACATCGCAAACACCCAAAAAGCGAAAAGACCGGGACCGACATCCTCGGCCCGCGTCTACCACCGACTCCACGCCAAAACCTAGCACGAGTGCTCCGGTTCCCTCTGAGACGGTCTCTCCACCGCTCCGAACCGAAGACACCGCATTACCAATGACTCCGATTCCAGACATTACTCCGACGCCAGTTATAGATTTTCCTCCGGATACCGAAACCGAGGAAATGCCCGAGACCATTGCTGTAGACAAGGTCCCTCCTGCACGTGGAGCTGCCAGGCCTCCTATGGCCATGTCTATTAAGGCCTACACCAGGGCTAAGGCAGCCAGCAAAACAAAGCATATTACTTCTAAATCCTTACCTCAGCCGACTCCGGAGACACAAATTATGTCCATGGCGGCTGATTTAATTTCCATGATTAGAGGCTCACAGGCCCATCCTGAGAGAGGATCCCAGCCTCCTCCTGATAAAAGGCCCCGGGTTGAACCCTCTGACCCTACTCCTTCAGATGAAGATTTTGAGGGCTCTGTCCACTCTGATAGCCAGGAAGAGCTCTTCCAGACTTATGAGGACTCGGATGCAGAAGATTCCATCCCTTCGGCCTCCCCTCCTGAGGATATTTCTTTTGGGGAAGTTCTGTACACCATGAGGGAACATTTCAAGTGGCAGGGTCAGGAATATTCTGATTCTAGGAAACGCCTTAGGACTTTCCTTAAGAAGCCTCAGCACAGGCCCTTAGCTATTCCTCCTGTACTTGATTTGCTGGATGATTTGTATTCTGACTCTAGTGCTACCCCTGATTCTCTTCCTCCTGCTCCAGCCAAGCCAGACAGGTATTACAGGGTCCCAGAAACTCATTCCCATTTATTCAGGGCCCATTCTGCTGATTTGGAAACTATTTCACAGGGGCCTAAAGGAGTGTTTCAGCCTCCACCTCAAAAAATCCTTTGCCCTCCAACAGGGAAGCAAGGTCATTAGAGAGATGGGGCAAAAAGGTTTACACATCCACTACCTTATCTATGAGAGCTTTAAATTGCCTTTTTCATATGTTACAATATCAGGATTATCTCTTAGAAGATTTACAAAAAACATTAGCTTCTCCTGATCCTTTAGACAGGAAGACTTTGCAGGAAGCTGTACATATAACACTCAGCAAGTAAGCAATCGCTTCCTGCAGTGTGGATATGATGCACTGGAAGCTTCATGTAGGGCAGCTATGACAGGGTCAGTGATTCGTAGACATGCTTGGTTAAAAGATCAACCTCTACCAGATCATGTAAAAGCAAAACTTCTGGATGCACCTTTGGAAAAGAACAAGCTTTTTGGTGCAAATGCTAAGGATGTGTTAAAGACCATCGAAGAAAAAGCAAAATCAGTTCAGACTGTGAAAGATTTCCTCCAGGTTCAACCCCCCAGATTCAGTAGGAATTGGCCTTCAAAAAACTGGTCCTTTCCTAATCCAGAACAGTTTCAAAGGGGTAAGAACAGACGTGGCCGAGGAAGAGGCCAATACAGAGGCCCTTACAGGGGACGACAATGGCAGCCAGGAAACCAAAGAAGTGACGAGGGGTTTCACCTGCCCAACAACCACAAACTCAATGACTTTCCTCTACTACCCCCTACCAGGGAACAACTAGCAGCTCCCTTCACCGGGAAATTATCTCTGTTTGCAGAAAACTGGCACAGACTGACAAAGGACAAATGGATTTTGGACATTATAGACCGAGGGTACAGGTTTCATTTTCATACCTTACCAAGAAAACAAGGCATGCCAAACCTACCACAAAATCAAAGGGCAGAGGCTATCAAACAAATCACTCTGCTGACTCGAATGAAAGCAATAGAAAGAGTTCCACAACAAGAACAAGAACAGGGTTTTACTCAAGACTGTTCCTTGTTCCAAGAAAAGAATCTCAATGGAGACCAATACTGGACTTGTCCGCATTAAACACCTTTCTCATAGTACCAAGGTTCAAAATGCTGACTCTACAGCAACTCCTTCCCATGCTGGGCAAGGAGTCGTGGCTGATTACTCTGGACCTCAAGGAGGCATACCTGCATGTCCCTATCAGACACAGCTGCAGAAGATACCTCAGATTTCTTGCAGGGCCAGAGCATTATCAATTCTCAGCATTGCCATTTGGCTTATCTACTGCCCAGAGTATTTACAAAATGCCTGGCTTCAGTAATTGCTCATTGCAGGCTCCAGGGTATACAAATTTACCCGTACCTGGACGACTGCCTCATACAAGCGGACGACAAATTGATGTTGACAAGAAACCTGGATTATGTCATACGATTACTTCAAGCTCTGGGATACACAGTCAACTTCCAAAAGTCAAGACTGCAGCCATCCCAGCAAATAATCTTCTTAGGAGCCAAACTAGACACAGCCTCTCAGATGGCTTACCTGACAGAAGGCAAGCAAGAGAAGTTAACTCATTACTTCAAAGGTTTGGCAAAACTCACCCAGATGACTGCAAGGAGATTCCTACAGGCCCTGGGTTACATGGCATCCTGCATTCTACTGGTTCCATTAGCAAAACTACACATGAGAAAGCTTCAATGGTACCTAAAAGCATTTGGTCTCAACACAGCAACAACTTGGAGACAATCATACCACTCATTCCATGCCTACAAAAGGAATTCCTATGGTGGGCCTCAGTGAGCCAGGAAAACACAGGTATGTCATTCAAAAAACCACAGATAACACAGACCATGACTACAGATGCCTCAGACCTTGGATGGGGGGCGCACATGGAAGGCAGGTGTATACAAGGACAATGGTCTCCAAAGGAAACACATCTGCATATAAACCAAAAGGAAATGCTGGCAGTAATGCATGCCATCGAGGCTTTTCAACACCAACTCCAGCAAGGCTATTTAATGATACGGACAGACAACACCACTGTGATGTGGTACATAAACAAGCAGGGGGGCACCCACTCTTACCCCTTTGCAGACTGACAATGCAGCTTTGGGAGAAATCACTGAGCCTAAACATCCAGTTACAATCCCAGTTTGTTCCAGGAAAAGACAATGTGTTGGCAGACAGCCTAAGCAGGAATTTCACAGATCCACACGAGTGGAGGTTACATCCGAAGGCCTTCAGACAACTCACTTCGACATGGGGCAAGCCAGAAGTGGACCTATTTGCCTCTCACCTCAACCATCTTCTACCAAAATTTTGCACAAGGACATACCATCCAAAAGCTTGGAAAATAGATGCCCTCTCATTCAACTGGAACTCCCTAGCAATCTATGCATTCCCACCTCTGCCACTGATGACCTCAGTATTGCTAAAAATCAAAGCAGAGAAGCCCAAGGGAATCATAATAGCTCCGGATTGGCCAAGACAACACTGGTACCCACTACTACGGAGCATATGTCACACCAGGAGGTGGGCCCTCCCTCAGTGGCCTCTACTTTTAACTCAACACAATTTCGAAACACTGCATCCAAACCTTCGGACACTGCAGCTAACAGCTTGGGAGATTCCATAAACAACTTCAGCTTATCTCTCTCTAAGGAAGTTCAGCGGATACTAACAGAGGCTCGAAGACCATCCACCAGAAAGGTTTACTTAGCAAAGTGGAAAAGATACAGCAATTGGAATACCAGCAAGGGACATGATGCTTCATTGCTGAACATCCCACTTATCTTGGAATATTTGGCAGATATGTTAAAGAACGGCCTCTCATATTCTTCCATAAAGATACATGCATCTGCTATTTCAGCTAAATACAACACTGATCCTCCTGTTTTCTCTCACCCCTTACTAAGACAATTCCTCAGGGGAATCAAGAACATTAAGCCAAGAAAGGCCCCAGTGCCAGCCTGGGACCTCAATTTTGTCTTAGAGAAACTGACTCTACCTCCTTTTGAGCCAGCAGCTTCAGTTGACTTGCAATTTCTCTCATGGAAGACAGCTTTCCTGTTGGCAATTACCTCAGCAAGAAGGGTTTCGGAGCTACAGGCCCTAATGGCAATACCACCCTTTATTATTTTCCACAGAGACAGGGTTTCATTAAGGACCAACCCTACTTTTATGCCAAAGGTGGTATCTAGGGTTTCTCTAAATCAAGCCATTCATCTGCCTGCTTTCTTCCCCAATCCTGAGAATAAGGGGGAAAGACTTTTGCATACCTTGGACATTCACAGACAACTTCGATACTACCTGGACAGAACCAAGGCCAGTAGGAAGTCTGAACAACTTTTTGTAGCTTATGCCCCTGCAGTCCAGGGAAAAGCAATTTCAAAACAGACTATTTCTAAATGAATTGGACATTGCATCAGATTCTGTTATTCCTTTCATGGAAAGACTGTTCCAGCCAATGTCAGACCACATTCCACCTCTACAGCATTTTTAAGAGGGGTGCCTACCAAGGACATTCTAGAAGCTGCTACATGGAGCTCCATGCATACATTCTCCAAACACTACAATCTCCCTCTATATTCCAGATCCAGAGCAGGCTTTGCTTCGGCAGTCCTGCAGGGTTTGATTGCCACACCATCTCTTTCCTAGTGCATACCTCCTCCCCCAGCTAAGCTATGGTATTCTACCCACATGTTATGACTGCAGTTGCATTCTTGAAGGACATAGTACAGTTTTGTACCTACCATAAATGTAGATGTCCGATAGACATGCAACTGCAGTCGGATTTTCCCTCCCTCCATACCCCTCTATGCCTAGGGTCCACTCCTATCCCTGTTACTCTTAGCTGGGGATATCTGTTATGGTGTATTTGTTTTATTGCTCATTTATTTGTTTGGAATCCTGTTTTTGTCTTCCAATTTGATTACAGCCTTCCTTGGAGGGCACCTGGCATCTGGGGCAAGAAACACTGAAGAAAATGGCGTCGGCTGATGCTTATGTACTCCAGCCGCTCTGACGTCGGAGAGAAATGCGACATTAGCCGACGTCGGACCCAGACTTTGGAATCCGGCCGACCGAGGGCTGCTTGAGGCAGGACAACCCACATGTTATGACTGCAGTTGCATGTCTATCGGACATCTACATTTATGGTAGGTACAAAACTGTACTTTTACTGTATCTCTTTCCGTCACACACAGTATGGGAAAGCGTTACCTACCTGCCCAAGATCACAGTTCACTAGGGTGGTGTCCTCCTTGAGGGCATACCACAAGGATGTAGATGCCAGGTCCATCTTGAAAGTGGCTGCCATATCCTCTGTGCTCACGTTCACCTAGCATTACAAGATGCCTTTTGAAAATCCAGGCCGTCTTTGCTAGATCTCTCCTATCTGGTCTTCTGGACAGCTCATCGGCCCTTTAACCAGCCTCCCTCTTGCCTACCTCCTTCAGCTGTGGCAGTCACCCATATGCTAAGAATACTACAACAGTAATTTCATTCAGGACACAGTACAGTTGCGTAAGAACTTACCATAACAGTAGATGTCCTACTGATTACTGTTGAAGAATTGCTTCCCACCAGCCTTTCCCCACTCCTGTTTTTCTCTTTCCCTTTGCTGTAAGTGACCTCCTAATAGAATGGCTTTGGGAGATTTTGTTTACCTCTTTGAGCTACATCCCTCCTAGCTGACCATTTTCCTCTTGCAGTAGTCTTCAGGTTGCTGGTTTGGAGATAGTCTTATGTACCTGTGTGTGTCCTTCTGTATAACCCGACACTTACAAGCTGAGGTCATGCATCAGACGTATACCCTTGGGAAGGTAAAGCTTTGGTACCCCAGCCGGACATAAGCAGATAAAAACTCAAAAAAAATTTTGTTTTTGTCTGAGAGGGTTTTTTTTTTTATTAAACAAGAAACAGCTTTATTAAATTATCATTTATGAATACATTTATGTAAATGAAAACAAACCATCTTGACATCATTTTATTTAGTTGCAAGCATTATACATCCTTTATAATCTCTTCAGTCATTGTCAGTCAAACATATTACATAGCTTATTCAAATCCTGCTTCTTCCCTTTTCTAGATATCCCATTTCCAGTTGTTTTATCTCTGTTACTATACTCACTACTTCAAGCACAGTTGGTTTAGACTTTTATTTCCATTTTCTAGTAATTGCTTTTTTGGCAGCCACTATAGTTAGACTCGGCAAGTTAAGAATGCTGCAACAGTGATCAGTATTACATCTACTGTTACGGTAACTTCTTACACAACTGTACTTTACTGATCGCTGTGATCTCTTCAAGAAGAATGTCTGCACTGCAAGCTCTTGTGGTGAGACAACCTCATCTCATTTTCCACATTAAAGTAGTTTCTTAAGATCTAATCATTTATTCTTAAAATGGTATCCAGATTAACTTAGATCCATGCTGTCCACCTCCCTGTCAACTTTTCCAGAACCTAAACATGAGGGGGAAAAGGATATGCAGTACTTTGGATGTCAGCAGGCAGTTCATGTACTATCTTTGAACAAAATAGTTGAGGAACTTTGATCAGTTAATGGTTCATTTCCTGTGAAGGTAAGAAGAAATGATAATCTGCGTCAAAACATACTACTTCCAGATGGTTGTCTCATTCTGATAGCTTTTGTTATACCCATCATTTCAAGGCAATTCTAGGCAAGGTCAAGGCTTATTCTATCAGAACCTTGGTTTCATCTGTGTTTTTTTTGGAAATGGTTAGTTTCTGCAGGTTTTCTAGAAGCTTTGGTCATCTGTGCATACATAAGCACTACAAACTAAATTTATTTTCAGTGTCTAATGCAGGCTTTGCCAGGACCATTCTCCATATGCTCCAGGACCCACAACCTTCCTGTTCCCAGTCAGTCTATGCTATGGCAGTCTATCCATATAATTAAGGTTACTAAAGTAGTCATCAGTTGAAGCACATGATTAAGCAGGTCACCAGAGCCTCTGCTTGTGTGTAGAGTAAAGCAAGGCTATTCCTTTATCCTTCTTGGGTATGGGAGATGGATCTGATTTGGTTATGTTTAGAAATGCTGCCGTCTCCAGTATATAGCTGTTGCTAATGGTAAATTAGGGTAGCTACTGGAATGACAAATGAACTATAGGCAAGAATATATATATATATATATATATATACATATATATATATATATATATATATATATATATATATAATATTTATCATATACATTTTTTTTTCACTCAGGATGTCTACCCACCAGCCCATTTGTTCTGAATGTACTGGAGTCAGGCATTCTTCGACTAGGCAAAAAGCCCTGTTGGCCAGTTCATTCCTTTCAAGGAGCCCTCATCCACTCTCCATTCCTTGGCAAGCATGAAAAAAGAGCAGCTAGGTAGCTGGACCCAGGAGGTGGTTTACTGTCACCCCCTGAGAGCACCCTGCCCCCCCTCCCAGCAGCTCTTCAGAGTTGTGGCATTGGTGGCACCACATGCTGAGTGCCCCTTGGCTGCCAGTGCTAGATGTACTGTGACAGCTCTTGATACATGTCAACATTGTGAAGAGTCATTTCTAGTGTAGTCAGGACATTATTCCTTTGTGCCATGGAGCTTGCTTCTAAGCAAGGGTTTTGAGCTTTCTAGGATGCACTGAGTATTCCGAGATCAGTAGATTAAAGAGATTTCTTATTCATTTAAAGGTAGTGAAATAGTGGGAATGGCTGCCACTGAAATTGGGCCCATAGAAGGGATGATTGGTTCAACAAATTTGCTAGAGATGTTGAGTATTAGAATTATTTTCCTTTCGGATTCTGCTGTGATGAGCCCTCTGTGAAGAGCTTTTTACAGCTATATTGATGTTGAGGAGTGGCAGTCCACACCAAATGAGAGATGATCAGAGGAGGCTATCATCCAGTCATTCAAGGAGTAGCTTGTGCCCCTGCTTGTGCCTGGGCATCCACCTTCTGTCAAGAGGCCTCAATTACATCCCTACAGCTTGAGGATGTGGTTTTACTGCCACCCCACCCCCACCCCCACTGGGGCTGTTTGTGTTTCAGACTTGGTTGTAATTGTCACCAATCTGGGGAAACTATGTGTAACAACATCCTGTTAGCAGCGTATCTCATTTAGGCCATATTTCAAGAGAGGATGAGCAACTTTCTCACTCTGGAGATCTCTTACACCCTCTCTGATGACTTCTTTTCTCCCATGCACATTTTTCGTGGGCTGATGCTATATCATCATCTTGAGACTTCCAAGCCCACATCCCCCCTATAAGGACTTTGGTGGAGGCCTGCTCTCAAGCAGTGTACCTCCACTCTTTCTATCCCATGATTGGCAAGATGTAAGCCACTCATCTCTTATCCTCCCCCATAATTTTTTTTCTATTCTCCAAGTCACTTCTCAACCTCAGGTGGCAGTCAGGGCTTTATCTCTCTGCACTTCAGACCCTTTTTGTTATTTCTTTCATTGCTATTGCCATGATTTCTAATAAAAAATATTGTATTGAAGAAAACTGAGTCATTTTTTTTTTTCATTTTTCAAGAATTAAATTATATTGAGGCAAATTTATCTGAGGAACAGCAGTCTGCTGTTTGAATCTTCTAGGTTAAAAAAATTGTGATCATTCTTCAGTAAATTAAGTACATGGTTAGGTAAAACCTTCAAGTACCTGAGTACACTGTGTGCTGTCTGTAGGACAGGCAATTTGTTCATCTGTTTTGTAAGCTGGTGATTCCTGGGCTACCAAGAGCTCCACAGCCCACTTGTTCCTGCCTTGGAATCCTTTGTTAGCTTGTTGCTCGTAGACAGAGTTTGGTGTCATTGTCCTGTTGGGATGCTAACTTCTCTGGCCGAGCACCCTTCTGTCTGTGGCTGCTTTGCTGAACTCCACTATGGCAGCTCTCTGAGGGTTCCCTTCAGCTCACAGTACAGTTGTGCATGGCAGTGTGGGCTCAATTGACACCCAGTGCTTTTGCTAGTTGTTACCCATGTTGGGAGCCTACCTCCTGGATGGGCAAACAGATGTCGGCCACTTGCTATCAGGTGCTACAGGCTGCTGAGCCCCTATTAAAACTCTGGTTGCTTGTGACATAGGACTTTTTCCCTGTATGCAATGGGGCGCCTCAGTATTGAGAAGGTTTATACTTGTGGCAGACAGTCTAATGGATGCAGTACCAGCCATTATAGGTGCAGCTGGTGACATAGGTGCATATGTGTGATTGAGATGCAAATGATATATTTTCACATATCGGCTATGCATGCTTGAAAAATATGATTGCACACATTGTTATTACTTTGAGTCTGGACTTTGGGAATTGACTGGCATAGCCAGTGCAAGGATGGAGAATTAGAGTGGCAGAACTTGTTTTCAGCCAACTTTACATTCCACAGAATGTGTTTTCTGGTGGGGGAAAAGTGTACACTAATTTGCAGAAGGTGTCAAACACCATTTTTTTAAATAGGTTCATAGGTTGATACTAGGCTATCTGCCCTAGGGCATTTACAAGCCTAGCCAGAGTGTGTTTGGCTTTCGCCACCCTTCTTAGATTAGTTGACTGTGCCTCTGTATAGTAGGTCACAGAAGATAGCCCATTTAAGGTTAGTTTACCGTGCCTCTGTCTAGCAGTGACACAGAAGAGATCCCAGGGGTAAATTTACGATCTCCCATCCAAACGTCAAGATTCTTTTTGAAGAGGGTCATTGAGGGGCTCTGTCTGACATGGATTGGGATTTTGTTCCAGAGTGAGGGGAGCCTCTGGGATATGAATCTGTCCCTCCAGCATGTTCTATTTATTTCTGTGCTGAGGTTTAAGTCACTGGAGCGTGTAGTTCTGATGGGTTTGGATTTCTTGAGGTGGAGCATGTCCATTAATTCTGGGTTGGACATGGCTTTATACGTCAGGCACTGATCGCCTCTGAGTAGGCGGTAAGCAACTGAGTAGAGCTGGAGTTTCTTTAGCCTAACTGCGTAGGGCATCTGTTTGAGTCCCTTGATCCTCTTGGTGAGGTACTTTTGGGGTCTTTCCAGTTGTAGCAGGTGTCAGGTAAGGTACATCCCAAATTGGGCATTGTATTCAATTATGGGCCTGATGTGTGATGAGTAGATGGGCACAATGACCTCTCTTGATCTAGATGTGAACCCCTTTGTGATAAGGTGGGCTATATAGAATGTCTTTCTAACCACTTTGGCAATGTGATTGTCAAAGGAGAGATTGCAGTCTACTTGGGTCCCCAAATCCCTAATTACTTCTTCCATACTTAATGGATTACCACCTTTGTGGTAATTTGTGGGCACTTTGTTTTTCCCAAAGGGGATGACTATGCACTTTTTGGCATTTAGCTTTAGGCCATGGCTCTGGCACCAGTTATCCATCTCTGTGAGACCTTTTTGGAGGATGCTTGTGTCAGCCGGCAAGTCGATTATGGCCCCCAGTTTGCAGTCATCTGCAAACTTTGTCAGCCATAGTCCTCCTGTGTTAGCCTGTACCTCAGAGAAATATATACTGAACAAGAGAGGTCCCAGGACTGAGCCTTGTGGGACGCCACTTGTAACTGGTTTAGAGTCTGACATGGCACCTGCAATTCTGACCATGTGGGTTCTATTCCTAAGCCAGTTTGCAACCCATCTTGTGACATAGGAGTTGATTTTTAAGCTGGTGAGCTTATTTATGATGCCTGAGTGGTGTATTGTGTCAAAGGCTTTTGCAAGGTCAAGGTAGGCTGTGTGGACTACCTTCCCTTTGCCTATGGCCTTGGTGACTGTTTCAAAGAAATTGACCAGGTTCAAGAGGCAAGATCTGCCCTTAACAAAACTGAATTGGGTAGGATCCAGTGTTTGGAGGTTCCCAATGTCTTTGATTATGAGTTCCATGATGATACACTCCCTAGCTTTGCAGACCCGGCTAGTTAGGCTTATAGGGCGATAGTTTCCCGGGTCCGTTGTGGCACCACCTTTATGGAGTGGGACCACTGTTGCTGTGCGCCATTCTTTGGTTACATATCCTGTTGTAAGGCTGAGACTGAACAGTGATTTTAAGTGAGGGTTCAGTTCTTCTTGGAGCTCATGTAAAATGCAGCCCGGGACACCGTCCGGTCCCATTGATGCTGTGTTTTTTGCTTTGGAGAGGGCAGCTCTCACCTGTGCATCTGTGATGTCAGGGAAGCTACACTCTGTTGGGATAGTCATTTGCTCATTTGGGGGGGAGGGGGGGAGAAGTTTGCACTGAACCGGGAGAAAATGGGGTGATGTGTCCGTTTACTCACTTTTTATTTGTCACAGGGACATTTTATATGTCTACTCCTCTTTTTTTCCCCCATTCACTGCCTGAAAGCCCTCAAGTTGTTTGTTATTACTTGGTAAGCACTACCAGTATGCGAGTGCTGATTGTGGTAAGCATCACTCATTTCCCTTTGTGTATTCCTGTAATATACAAGGGTGGAGTGCAGTGGACTTGCAGGTTATGATCAGACTTCCAAGTGTAACATAGTCAAGGTGCTTCCCCTTTGTAGACAAAACCTCCATTTGATCCTGTATTTCCTTTGGGCCACTGTACATTGTGAGATGTGCACTCCTCAAATCCACTGCTAAGAGTGATGAGCCACCATGTGATAAGGCATTTGATCAGTTGTTTGAGCTGCTATTTGTATCTCAGTTATGGCTTTATTTCTCTATACCAAACTGTTTGGCCTGTATTTCCCTGTCTTGGTGTAGCTCTGGGTCTGATGATGTCAGCATTCATTCTATCCTCAACTGCTGGATTCAGATCTGGTCCTCGAATCCAGCTCTGCTGTTAGTAAAGCTCTTGAGCTCCTCCCTTACCCATAACGCATTAACCACTAGCATACCCTAGGTCTCGTTTGCCGCTTTTCACCTTAGCTCTCAAGTTTTCTCAGACAAGTGTTTCTTTACCAATAGCTCTCCTTTTCTATTGTAAATCTAATTAAATCACTCCCTTATCCCTATTACACTTAGTGTGATATTTTTATGCCATCATTGGTAATTCTTTCCTTGTTTTTTTTTTTCTGCTATTATTACACACTAGTGTAGTCTGTAATACATTGCTGGTACTCACTTTTTTCTCTTTATTCTCTTAAAAAAGAACAGATTTCCCTTTTCTTTCTTTACCTTTTGTCTTGCTATCGGTAGGTCTGAGAAAGGACCTTCTGGATTTAAAAAGTGTCAAACGTGTGGGCACAAACTGCTCCTTTCAGATACCCATGTGTTATGCGTTTACTGCTTGGGCCCACAACTTTTCCAAGAGGATTGTTTAATTTGTGAGAACTTCAATCCTAGAGGAGTAGCTGAAAGGACGAATAAATTAATATTAAAGGATTTGCTTCAGACTACCTTTGGTGAAGCTATTTTTGGGGCTCAATCCCCCAAAACAAAAACTAAGGAGTCTCTAAGTCTCCGAGACCCTCCACTTCCTTGACTCAGTCTTCGGAAAAGCTGAAGAAAAAGCTTAGACTGGATCCTAAACCAGTTCAGATCCACTCTCCTTCGGATCCAACCAAGAAATCAACAGATCCAAGTTCTTTAGATCTGAAAATCCTACCTAGAACTAGATACTCTCCAACATTGGACCCAGTACCTTCCAGGATTTCCTGTCCTTTTTTGAAAAGGCGTCATTCCAGGTCATCGTCCCTTCCCTCATCTCTTTTTTTTTTCCAGGAGCTTAACTGAGGAAGGTGTGGAAAGAATGATGAGGAGGTTCCTCTCCGGGCCAATACAGACGTTTTTTTCTTTCGGCTCCTACACCTTCTGGTCAGGAAGCCTCGTCCATGTACCACACCACCACTACTTGCTTCTTTTGTGATCTATCTGATTGCTTCAGAGTCCCTGGACCTGAACCTTCTTGGTCTGTCTGTCTCAGATCTGAATATACCTTTATCTTCGCATCTGAAGCTTTATTGGAGTTTACAGGGTCCAACATCTTCTGATTCGGACAAGTCTCGGAGCCACAGATGCCTTGTTGGGTTCGAGGAGATGGAGTCACCTCGAAGGTTTCCAGAGCCATCTCTGTTCCTCAGAGCATTGGCATTAGATATCTGAACTTGGACTTCCTTCTCGGGAAGATTGATTTTGGGGCAGAGGAAGGGAATGACCCAGAAGCCTGCCTTCTTAGAGCTGATGTCTTCTGTCTGGAGTGATCTCCCTTTGAGGTAGTGAAGATAGGGTTCTCTGCTCCAACGGGGATGGATGCGTCCAACCCCCTTGGATCTCCAGTCTGGTTCCCAGCTGTCTCTGTGCTGAGAGCCGCATCATTCTTTGCCACAGGGACAGCCAGCTCAAGGTCCCCAGGCCACCCAACAGGGATTTACAGTCTCTTCCGACACTTCAGTGGAACATCCCACTGAGGGAGTCCCTAGGACACTCTGCAAGAGTGAGTCACTGAGAATACTGATTTCTCTGCGGGAGAAGGGTCCCCATGATCACTTCCAGAGGATGTTTCATTTGGAGACATCCTTGAGATCCTTAAGTAGAGAGGTTGGTTTGTCCTCCAGCAGCCCTTTACCAGACGAATCAGCATTTCTGAAGGCCTTTGGAGCTGGTCTGTCTACATCCTGAGTTACTTGGCCCGCAGATAAACTAATTGATGTGGGCTGTAGGCAGGAAGGGAAGGAACCTGACTCAGTTGAGCCAACCCTTAAGAAGATAGATCAGATTGTGGCTCCACCTGTCAGGAAGGAATTCTGGAGTAAGTAGATGCCCTTAGATGCCATGGTCATGGCAGCGGCCACCAAGAAGGAACTTGATGCACAAAGTTCATCTGTTCATCCCCCTAATAGAGAGTCTAGGGCAATGGACAGATTTGGCGTGTATATACATCAGCGACCTTTGCCCTTGGGTCGCTGAGCTGTTTGGCATATTTTAGTAGACTGCAAAGGAACTTGATCAAAGAACATTGAAAATCCCTTTCCGGGACCGTTACTGCTGAGGCTCACTCATCCAGCCTCCTGCCAATCCATCTCAAATTCGTCCATAAGGCTTATCTTGCATGCAGCTGAAGGTGCATCAGCTACAGCCAGTTCAGACATATCCATTAGGCGACATGTCTGAATGTGCTTATGTGATTTTGCTGAGCCTCTCAGGTCTTTGATCATCATTGCGTCCTTTGACAGTAGTGTGTTGTTTGACCCAAAAGTGAAGAACACACACACTAAGTATGAAAAAGATAAAAAGACCCTCTCTGCAGTGGGCATACTTTTTTGGCCCCTCAAAATTCCTTTTCTAAGAATCAACAAGCTGGTCAGAAAATGTGGTTCAGGAAGTCCCATGGTCCTTTCCAGGACATGCATGGTGATAGTTCCCTTAGGGGCAGGAGGGATCTCTAATGGATGACAATGCCCATGTGGCAGAGGAAGCCCGCAAAACCAGGGCTCCAGAGATTCTTTCTCTGATAGACCTTATCAAGTGCTCCTGCAAGGAAGCCCGATTGTCCCCCTCTGGAGGCAATCAGGGAGTCAACTATCCCTGCACCAGAGAGCATGGCAAGATATAACAAGAGATACTTGGGTGCAGAGGATTATTTTCAGAGGTTATATAATTCCTTTTTCCCTTCCACCCCCAACTGTATTCAAAATTCTCTATGTTCCACCCAGTCAGAGAAAAGCAGCAGCACTAGAAATACAAAAGCTGCTAGAAAAAAAAATCATCCAAGAGGGCCTACCCACTAGATAGAATCCGTAACTTACTCAAGGTTCTTTTTAATGCCAGAGAAGACAGGGGACTGGAAACCAGTTTTGGATCTTAGCACCTTGAACAAGTCAGTTCAACATACAAAATTTCAGATGGTCACAGTTCAGTCCATTCTATCCTTCCTGGGCAAGGAATACTAGATGTGCTTGATAGACCTTCAGGATGTGTCCTATCACTTAAAAATGTGCAGACTATCCAGAAGGTATTTACACTTCCAGGTGGGAGCCAGTCACTTGTCAGTTCAAAGCATGGCCCTTTGGCCTCACCACAGCCCCTAAGGTGTTCACAAATGCATGGCAGTGATAGCAGGTCACTTGCGACTGCAGGGATACTGACTGTTTCCATGTCTAGACTACCGGCTCATTACTGCCCTGACCAGGCATCTGCTAACAAGAGCAAAAGATCAGGTACTTCAGATTTGTTCTCCTATGGGGATAACCATAAATTATGAGAAGTCTGAGTTGCAGCTAACACAAACTTTGGAATTCGTGGGAGCAGTCTTCAATATATCAGTGACAGCTTCTCTTCCTCTCTGAGTTCAGACCGTCAGATTCCAGAACGTGAAAATAATTTGTAGTACCAAGATTTCAGCCTGGTTGATTTTCAAGCCTTGGGGGGTCAGTGTTAGCTGCCATAATCTTAGGTTCTCTAGCAAAATTTCATATAAGAATTCTTCAATGGATGCTAGCAACACATTGGTTGATTCTTCACCAGCGCATGTCAGCACAAATAAGAATCACTCAGGCATGCAAGAGATACCACTGGTGGTGGATTTAGTCAGATCAGGTTCTACAAGGCCCATCCATTCATTCTCCCTCGACCCAAGACCGTAGTGACCATGGATGCTTCCAAGATTGGGTGGGAGAGTCACTTCCTGGGGAAAACAGTCCAAGGCACTTTATCCACAGAAGATCGTCAATTTTGCATATCAATATCAAAGAGATGAGAGCAGTGCTCTTACCATTGCATGCTTTCCAGGATGCTCTCCCTTTAGGGACAATTGCGATTCAAACAGACAACATGCAAGAAGTTTGGTACATCAACAAACAAGGGGAAATCAGATGTTACCCCTTGTGTCAGGAGGCACTCTAAGTGTTGCAGTTGGTGATGTCATCCAACCGCTTTCTCATAGCAATGCACATTCTTGGGAAGTCCAGTGTGATAGACAAATTGAGCAGGTCCATTCTTCTACCTCGAGTGGTCTGTCAACATGAAAATAACAGCCTTGCTGCGATCTTTTTGCTGCTACCCTAAACAACAAATGCAGCAGCTAATTTGCCCTAATTCCTCCTGCAGGGGAATCACCAAGGGTTACTTTACTCCACGATTGGCCCCCCAGTCTACTTTGTGCTTATCTGACAATTCCCCTAATTCCAAAATTCCTGCAGAAACCTGCCAAGTTAAAGAGCAAGGTCATCCTCATTACACCTTACTGGCCTCGACAGATTTGGTTTCCCTTTCTATGGCCTCATCCACTTTACCAGCCTTGTATTCTGGATCCTGTTCCAGACATCCTGTCTCACCCAACAGGTATGATTCATCCAGATATCTCAAAGCTCAAGCTGACAGCGTGGTTTCTTCAATTCCGTTAGTAGCCAGACAACCGATGGTCTCTTCCTTGGTCCATCATATTCTTTTATCTTCCCATAAGCCTTCTACAAAAAAAAAGTGGTGTGTAGGTGCCAGAAATAAAACTAATAAAAAATGCACCAAAAGGACCATGGAATACTACTTTTAATTGGGTAAAAACTAAAATAAAATCCAGTATGAAATCCAGTATAAAATACATAATGCTGAGCTCTTTCATCAATGAATTGACTTCATCAGAAGAACCAAACCATAACCCCTGAACATTTAAATTCTCTCTCTCTAAACAAGCAATTAATCAGTGGCCCAATAAAATCATCAGCTCAAATCCTATTTTAAGGTACAGAAACAATACAAACATTATTCAAACACTGTTAAAAATTATTCACAATGTGTCATACACTTTGAAATATGTTCATTGTGAATTAATACCATTACATATTTATTCTAAATCAAATTTCTACTTTTTCATGCCCTTTCATCTTTCTCTGTATACTTATTCAAAATGCTGAACATCTATTCCTGTATGTAATAAAATAAACTACTTCTACAAAAAAACTTTACACAAGTAAATGGAAAAGGTTCATTTGCTGAGCACAACAAAAATACATTAAAGGGACAATCCCAGCATTTCTTTGTTTACATTCTGCAATGTTTACCTTGAGCAGTGTGTAATTCTGAGCATGCTCGAGACTTGTCTGTGTAGGATAGGGGGAGGGTTATCTACAGGAAGTTTCAGCCTTTTAATCACAGTGCTTTTTTTTCCTGACCTACTCACAACACCTTTTAGGTTGAGCCATTCATTATTTTAGATTGTGGCTTGTTATTTTCAAAGAAAGTTACCTTCTAAGTGTTTTAATGACCTGACTTCTCCAGACTTCTAGTTTCTGTGGAAAGGATTAGTAAACAGAGATATTCAGTCTTTTTTTTGAGATGTTAATTAGCTTAGCCAGTGGCTTTTGCCTTCATCAAATAATAGATTGTATTACCTGCTGCTACTTCTGTAGAAAGCATGTGTGATTTAACACACAAGCATTAGTACATGGAGTTCTATATTCCTTGCATTTCATGATGTTCTTCATCTCACATTGCTGCAGTCCTAACACTTGGGTAGTCCGCTGTCCCTCGGTCGGCCCGAATATCAGAGTATAAGGCTGACGTCGGTCAAGGCGCATTTGACTGACATCAGAACGTCAGGGTACAAATGCGCATGACCGACGTCATATCCTCAGTCTTTTTTGCCGCATGGTCCGATGCAGAAGCAGTGTTGCAAGTGCCGTTCGGCGTTCTGAAATTTTTCAATTCGGAGTTTCAGACCAAGTCAGAGTTGGTTAAGTACCCGTGGGGAATATTTTGGTTTTTCTTGCCTCAGTGGTTTACCGGATGTCAGAAAAGTGAATAACTGTATTTCTTGTGGGAAACAGATACCGCATAGGGATTACCATAATTTGTGTATACCTTGTTTGGGACCTGAGCACGACGTTGTTGGGTGTCGCTTTTGTGCTAGGTTCAATAAACGCACTATAAAGCGAAGGTTGGATTGTGCCAGGTTGGTCTTTGGGAAGCGGTGCAATTACAATATGCCGTCGGATGCTCTGACGCCGGCTTCCTCAAAGAAGCGCAAGGACAAGGCAGTTAAACCTAGGTTAGGGGAGTCGTCCGAACCGGACGCCGGTTCTTTAGAGGCGTCAGTGGAACCGGTGGTTCTGACGGAGGCCTCTCTGGAGTCCCAGGGAGAAACTTTGATTTTACAGGATGTGGCCTCCCAGGAGGCAGGTCAGGCTGTAGGGGCTTCTCAGATAACTGTACTCCCCTCCCTTCCTAGGGTGTCTAGGCCCTCTCTTTCTGCTTCCAAGGCTTCTCCTAGAGGCAGGTCTAGTTTAGCTTCTGTGGGTGTCACTCCTAGTTCTTCAGGTTCTGTGCCCAAAAAGCACATGCTTAAAATGGCAGAAGATTTAATTACTTTAATTAGAGGCTCTATGCCCCCTCCTGATAAGAGGCCTAGGATGGAACCAGTGTTGGGGGATTATGAGCAGCCTTCGGATGTGTCTGAGTCTTTGGCTGAAGACTTGCAGGAGTATTCTCATTATTCTGATTCTGATGTGGATGATTCTACTCCTTCTGCTTCTCCTCCTGAGGATTTTTCTTTTTCAGAGACCCTTCACTCCATGAGAGAGCATTTTAAATGGGAAGGTCAGGACTTCTCTGATTCCAGGAAAAGGCTTAGGGAATTTTTGTTTTTACCCCAGCATAGGCCTTTAGCTATACCTCCTGTTCTGAATGTGGTGGAAGATGTGGTTGCAGAGGCTTCTCTTAATCCTGATTCTTTGCCTCCTGCTCCTGTTAAACCAGATAGGTATTACAGGGTGCCTGAAGCTCATAAGTATCTTTTAAGAGTCCTAGGGCAGACCCAGAAACTGTTAGCCAGGGGCCTAAGGGTGTTAAGGCTTCTGTTGTCAAGAATCCGGTTCCTGCAGATAGAGGCCAGGGCCTTGGATAGATGGGGAAAGAAAGTTTATACTTCTTCCACTCTAGCCATGAGAGCTTTGAATTGCCAGTTTCACATGTTGAAATATCAAAATTATCTCCTTTCTCAGTTAAAATCTAAGGTTGATGCTCTGGCGGAAGGTATTGACTGTAAAGAGTTACAAGATTTAGTGCATGTTTCTGAACAGGTGGGTAAGCATTCTTTGCAATGTGGTTTTGATGCTGTACAGGCCTCGCCTAGGTGGCTGCCACTGGGTCAGTTCTTCGCAGGCATGCCTGGCTGAGGGATCAAAATTTATCTGACCATGTTAAAACTAGGATTTTGGATGCCCCTTTGCAATCTGATGTCTTGTTTGGTTCTCCTGTTGAGGCAGTTTTAAAGAAAATGGAAGACAAGGCTAAGTCTATGCAGACTGTTAAAGATTTTTTGCAGGTTCAGCCTCCAAAGTTTAGTAGAAATTGGCCTACTAAAGGGTGGACGTATCCTTCTTATGATTCCCAGTCTAGGGGTAGATCTAGACGTGGCAGGGGCAGAGGTCAGGGCTCTTTCAGGCCTAGAACAGGGAGTTCTCCTGCACAGTCTTCGAGTGAGGGCAGGGGTCAGTCCTTTCGTAAACAGACCCAATGACCTACCTTTTCAGCTGCCAGAACCTTCTCGCCTGGCAGCACCTTTGGGAGGAAGGTTGGCACTTTTCAAAGAAAATTGGAGTTTGATTACCCAAGACAAATGGGTACTGGATATCATACATCACGGTTACAGGTTTTATTTCCATACCTTGCCTCCTTTCAAAGGCATGCCAGACATTCCTCCTCAACAAAGAATAGAGGCTCACAAGCAAATTTCACTGCTACTCCAAATAGGGGCCATACAGCCGGTTCCTATGCCAGAAAGGGGCCTAGAATTTTATTCTCGCCTGTTCCTAGTCCCAAAGAAGGGGAACACGTGGAGACCAATTTTGGATTTATCTATCCTCAACACTTATCTGGACATTCCCAAGTTCAAAATGTTGACGTTGCAGCAGCTTTTACCTCTGCTGGGCAAAGATCATTGGATGGTAACTTTGGATCTCAAGGAGGCTTACCTTCATGTTCCTATCAGACTAAATTGCAGGAAGTATCTGCTTTCGAGCTGGGACTTCTCACTATCAGTTCTCTGCATTGCCCTTTGGCTTATCTACTGCGCCCAGAGTGTTCACAAAAGTTCTGGCTCCAGTGATAGCTTTCTTCAGGCTAAAAGGAATACAGATCTATCCTTATTTGGACGACTGCCTGATTCTGGCTCAAGGAAGGGAAGAGCTTCTTCGTCATTTGGAATATGTGATAGCAGTGCTAAGATGCCTGGGGTATTCTGTGAACGAAATAAAGTCCAGTCTAGTACCCTCTCAAGACATGTGCTTTCTGGGTGTGAGACTGAATACAGCATCCCAGATGGCCTTTTAACCCCGGACAAACAAAAGAGTCTATCCCTTTACTTCCATCAGCTATCTCATCAGTCCGGCTGACTGCAAGGACAGTCCTTCAAGCCTTAGGGTTCATGGCATCTTGTATTCTGGTGCTTCCCAATGCCAAACTGCATATGAGGAAGCTACAATGGTATCTCAAAAATGTATGGACACAGCACTGCCAGGATCTGGACACTGTCATTCAAATAATACCTTGCATTCAAAAGGAATTTTGTGGTGGGCTCAGGAATGTCACCTAAACAAGGGACTCTCTGTGACCCGACCAGAGGCGAGTCAGATTTTAACAACAGATGCCTCAGACATAGCTTGGGGAGCTCATCTAAATGGAAAGTGGATACAAGACAAGTGGCCTGCCAGACTACAACATCTACATATCAACATGAAGGAGATGTTAGCAGTCCAGTTTGCATTAATAGCTTTCAAGGATTTACTTCTTCCAGGGCAGGTGTTGATTCTAACAGACAACACAACTGTCATGTGGTACATCAACAAGCAAGGGGAACACATTCTTATCCTCTATGCAGGCAAGCAATGATTTTGTGGGAGACTGCTCTCAGTTTACAACTAAGTCTTCAGGCAAGGTTTCTGCCGAGCACAGAACTCCTTAGCAGATGTGTTAAGCAGACAAATCATGGATCCCCACGAGTGAAAACTGGATCTTCATGTATTTCAGAAATTGACAGTGTCTTGGGGAACTCCAGACATAGATCTGTTCGCTTCTCCACTAAACCACCAGCTGCCAAAGTTTTGCACGAAGCGGTTTCATCCCACAGCTTGGAAAGTGGATGCTCTTTCTTTCAGTTGGAAAAATCTTCATGTGTATGCCTTTCCACCTCTGCCTCTCCTCCCAAAGGTACTTCTGAAGGTCAGACAGGACAAGCCAAGGATGATTTTGATAGCTCCAGATTGGCCTCGACAGCACTGGTACCCACTACTGAGAAGTCTAGTATGGAAGCCTCCATGGCCTTTGCCTTTGATTCCACATCTGTTGTCCCAGGAGGACAGTCATTTGCTCAATGTCAAACTTCACTCTGGCTTATCTACTGCGCCCAGAGTGTTCACAAAAGTTCTGGCTCCAGTGATAGCTTTCTTCAGGCTAAAAGGAATACAGATCTATCCTTATTTGGACGACTGCCTGATTCTGGCTCAAGGAAGGGAAGAGCTTCTTCGTCATTTGGAATATGTGATAGCAGTGCTAAGATGCCTGGGGTATTCTGTGAACGAAATAAAGTCCAGTCTAGTACCCTCTCAAGACATGTGCTTTCTGGGTGTGAGACTGAATACAGCATCCCAGATGGCCTTTTTAACCCCGGACAAACAAAAGAGTCTATCCCTTTACTTCCATCAGCTATCTCATCAGTCCGGGCTGACTGCAAGGACAGTCCTTCAAGCCTTAGGGTTCATGGCATCTTGTATTCTGGTGCTTCCCAATGCCAAACTGCATATGAGGAAGCTACAATGGTATCTCAAAATGTATGGACACAGCACTGCCAGGATCTGGACACTGTCATTCAAATAATACCTTGCATTCAAAAGGAATTTTTGTGGTGGGCTCAGGAATGTCACCTAAACAAGGGACTCTCTGTGACCCGGCCAGAGGCGAGTCAGATTTTAACAACAGATGCCTCAGACATAGCTTGGGGAGCTCATCTAAATGGAAAGTGGATACAAGACAAGTGGCCTGCCAGACTACAACATTTACATATCAACATGAAGGAGATGTTAGCAGTCCAGTTTGCATTAATAGCTTTCAAGGATTTACTTCTTCCAGGGCAGGTGTTGATTCTAACAGACAACACAACTGTCATGTGGTACATCAACAAGCAAGGGGAACACATTCTTATCCTCTATGCAGGCAAGCAATGATTTTGTGGGAGACTGCTCTCAGTTTACAACTAAGTCTTCAGGCAAGGTTTCTGCCGAGCACAGAACTCCTTAGCAGATGTGTTAAGCAGACAAATCATGGATCCCCACGAGTGGAAACTGGATCTTCATGTATTTCAGAAATTGACAGTGTCCTGGGGAACTCCAGACATAGATCTGTTCGCTTCTCCACTAAACCACCAGCTGCCAAAGTTTTGCACAAGCGGTTTCATCCCACAGCTTGGAAAGTGGATGCTCTTTCTTTCAGTTGGAAAAATCTTCATGTGTATGCCTTTCCACCTCTGCCTCTCCTCCCAAAGGTACTTCTGAAGGTCAGACAGGACAAGCCAAGGATGATTTTGATAGCTCCAGATTGGCCTCGACAGCACTGGTACCCACTACTGAGAAGTCTAGTACGGAAGCCTCCATGGCCTTTGCCTTTGATTCCACATCTGTTGTCCCAGGAGGACAGTCATTTGCTCAATGTCAAACTTCACTCTCTTCACCTAACAGCATGGCATATTCTGTTTTAAACCATAGAGGGTCTCAACTTCCACAACAAGTTTTGAATGTGATTTTGAAGCTAGAAGGCCTAGTACAAGGAAAGTGTACGCGGATAAATGGAAGAGATTTTTATTTTGGAGTGCAGCTAAGGATTTGGATGTTTCTGAGCCTGATTTAAGTGTGGCTCTTCAATATCTTACTGAGTTATTGGACAAAGGTTTGTCCTTCTCTTCTATTAAGATTCATGCTGCAGCAATTTCAGCTCACTACGATTGTGACCCACCATTGTTTTCTCATCCTTTATTCAAGCAATTTCTTAGAGGGGCAAAGAATATAAGACCCCACGAAGAGCTCCTACTCCTGCTTGGGATCTCAATTTTGTGTTGGAGAAACTCACTCTACAACCTTTTGAGCCTGCAGCTACTGCTGAGTTGAAATATTTGTCATGGAAGACTGCTTTTGTTGGCCATTACCTCTGCAAGAAGGGTTTCTGAATTGCAGGCCCTTATGGCAGTTGAGCCTTTCTTAATTTTCCACAAGGATAGGTATCTTTACGCACTAATCCTTCCTTTATGCCTAAAGTGGTTTCTAGTGTGGCTTTAAACCAAACTATTCATTTGCCTACTTTTTATGCAAATCCCCAAACTAAAGGGGAAAAGATTTTGCACACTTTAGATGTTCACAGGCAGTTGCGATATTATTTGGACAGAACTAAAGGGTTCAGACAATCTCAGCAGTTATTAGTTTCTTTTGCTTTGTGCTCTCAGGGCAAGCCCGTGTCAAAACAAACTATTTCTAAGTGGATTGGATTTTGCATTGCTTTCTGTTATTCCCATCATGGCAAAGAGATTCCAGCTGGGATTAGACCTCATTCCACTAGGGCTACTGCCACTTCAACAGCTTTTTGAGGGGTGGCTACTAAGGATATTTTGGAGGCAGCCACTTGGAGTTCAGTGCATACCTTCTCTAGGCATTACCACCTTCCATTGTACTCTAAATCCAGGGCTGGTTTTGCCACTGCTGTGTTGCAGGGCATTTTGGCAGCTCCTGCTTCATTATAGTGTAGCCATCCTCCCTTACCTCTGCTTTGGGATTCTACCCAAGTGTTAGGACTGCAGCAATGTGAGATGAAGAACATAGTACAGTTTTGTACCTACCATAAATGTAGATGTTCAAGATCCACATTGCTGCAGTCCAATTTACCCTCCCTCCTTCCCCTCTGTTGTTTGAGGTGGTTGTGTGGGTTGGGTTTTCCATCTGAGGTATATTGCATTTTGTATATATTGTATTTATTATACATATTTTTGGTGTTAGGCTAGTTGGTTGTTTAGTTGTGGTCTATGGGTTTTGACCTTTCTTTTTAGGGTCTTCTGACATCTGGGGCAAGAAAAGACTGAGGATATGACGTCGGTCATGCGCATTTGTACCCTGACGTTCTGATGTCAGTCAAATGCGCCTTGACCGACGTCAGCCTTATACTCTGATATTCGGGCCGACCGAGGGACAGCGGACTACCCAAGTGTTAGGACTGCAGCAATGTGGATCTTCGAACATCTACATTTATGGTAGGTACAAAACTGTACTTTATTTGATGCCTACTGTGGCATCCACACTGAATGCATCTTGTAGTACAGGCATTGCATCTTGCTAAATTCCATTGTCAGTTTCGTTTACTCTATGTATTTTAACAATCTGTGGAGTTTTTCCAATTCAAAATTAGAATGAAAGCATTTTATAATGTGTCTGGTAGTACCGTTCTCCAAAGGAGTATTATATATATTTTTTTCTGTTGCTTCACTTGACCTATTATTTTTTTTGTGCCGAGTTCTGCATTTCCAAGTATAACTGCAGCCTGTTGTTTCACTAGTTTAGTTATTAGTCTTACAGGCTGCAATCCAAATGTCTGTACTGGCAGAGATTATACAGCCAAATGACAGCACTGCCACTTTCTTTGACCTGCATCACGTACCTCTCTTTCTTATCACTGCAGTAAAATAATGAAAGCTAACTGTAATATTTTCTTCAGTACATGCTCTTGACTGACTCCTCTACTTGCTTTTCAACAGTTTCAAACAGTGAGCTTCCCATGAGTGATGCTTCCATACCTGGCACTGCATATCTACGGTTCATTTCTGATGCTGCTCTCTGCAGCTTTATCACCACTCTGTTCTGCATCACTGCCTTTCATTTTGTCCTGACCAAAATTCACTCTTTCTTACTACCTTAACAGTTATAGCTCTTAATTTCGAAGTCCCTTATTTTCTTTGCCAATGGGTCTAAACATAATGCGAACAGCAAAGGGGAGAGAAGACACCCCTGCCTGGATCCTCTGATCAAGCAGTTGATTATCAGAGGGGACCCCCAGCGACTTTAGTTTTCATCTCCGATCCTTCATATATCCTCCTATAAGCATAGGTTCATGGGATAATGCTAGGCTATAGACTTTAATTCATTTTTCATTAATACTATCCAAACCCTTGCTAATCACCTAGCTCCTGACACCTCTAAGCTACTCTTACCTACTTTAAATTCACCTCCTTCCTTTCACTTACAACCTGTATCTACCTCCTTTATCTTATCATTGCTCCAAAAACTAAGACCTACCACCCCCTCTGCAGACAAACTCCCTGCAGAATTCCTGCAAATAGGAGCCAAAGCGATTGCCTATCCCATTTCCATTCTGATAAATAGATCCATAAAAGAAGGAATTTTTCCCTCATACTGGAAGATATCTCACATCATCCCACTACACAAAGGGGGTAATTCTAATGACTTCTCGAACTTTCGTCCCATAGCACTTCTATCACCTATAGCTAAAATCATGGAAAAATGTATCCATAAGCAACTCCTTAACCACCATTTGAATAACAACCTACTTGCTAACTGCCAGCACGGATTTAGACCCTTCCACAGTGCTACCACAGCATTACTCTCCTTTACCAACTCCATCAACTATAACCACAACAATAATAACCTATCATCTTCAGTCTTTATTGACTTATCTAAAGCTTTCGACATGGTTAACCACAAACTTATGCTACACATACTAAAATCTCTCTCACTTGATCCTCTTTCCCTAACTTGGTTTACATCTTACCTCGAAAATCGTCAGCAAGCAGTTCTCTGGAAAAACGCATTATATGATCTCCTTCCTGTTTCTTTAGGTGTACCTCAAGGCTCTATCCTAGGCCCCCTTCTATTTTCTATCTTTATTAATGACCTCCAGTCAGCTATCCCAAACACTACCTGCATACAATATGCAGACGATTCTACTATAATCTGCTCTGCTAAATCTCAAACTGAACTTCAGTCACTCACTCAAAACGCCTTCACCACTGTTGAACAATGGTTTTGTGACCGCTGCCTACTCCTTAACCCCAAGAAAACCAAATTGCTATTGTTCTCGCCTTCCCATAAATCTACTTCACTCAACTTCACTCTTACATCCGCCGATAACACCCTTATTACTCCAGATTCAACTACTAAACTTTTAGGAATTACTATTGACAATAATCTCAGCTTTGACTCTCACATCAACAATACAATAAAATTAGTTAATAAAAAAAATAGGATCCTTTTACAGAATCAAACCCTTACTTACACCTGAAGCAAGAACCACCTTAGCCAGATCTCACCTGATCTCTACTCTTCTATATGCTTCCCCCATATACACAAATCTCTCTCAAAATAACCTTAAGAAACTATCTACATCCTACAATAATATTGCTAGATTTGCCACAGGGTCCCCATATAGAACTCACCACTGCCTGAACCTAAAACAACTAGGTTGGCTTGAACTTCCAAACCAACTCCTACTTCAACAATTTTTAATAGCTCATAAGATCTTATACCATCCAACTAAAATACCTATACTCTCTAATATCATCTCACCATATAATAACTTGAAACAACTTTGCTCTTCCAACAAACTACTAATTAAAACAACCAAACCCAATAACTCAGCAGGTGACTGCCTCTTTTCCAACTCTGTTGGAAAAATGTGGAACAAACTACCCTCTGAAATCCTATCTTTGTCTTCTCTCCCACTTTTTAAAAGACAATTGAAACTTCATCTCAATAAACACTGGCTATGCTGCTGTAACAACCAAGACTAATTGAGTCTTCCTCTCTATCTTCTTGTGCTCCTTATACCCTTGATATAACTGCACTAAAGTAACATCTACAAAGATATATGTGACCTCTTACATACTGTATGACTTTTTACAGAACATTTGTCTACTTTGCTTTTCGTTTTTGCTCTTATTATATTGTATGTTTTCTGTATTAACTTGCTCTCTCACTTAACATTGTATTGCCTACCTCTGTTTAAAATTATCATAACTACTGGATCTTTTCTCCCCGGGCCTCTACTGAAAATGGACATATATCCAGCTAGACTAGCCCGGTCAACAAATGTAAAATAAATAAAAATAAAATAAATAAATATTGGCCCAGAGGCCCTTATAAGCCTACCCAAGAATTTCACCCATGTTCCCACAAAGTCAGCACCTGTTATCCCTGTCCAGTAAGGACATAGGTGGGATCCCAGGGGTATATTTTCTGTTTCTCATCCAGTCATCCAGGTTCCCCTTAAAAAGGGCTGATGAGGTACTCTGCTTGACATGGACAGGAAGTCTATTCCACAGATAGGGGAGTGGTTGGAACACAAATCTATCCTGCCAACAAGTTCTGTTAATGTCACAGACCAGGTTGAGACCTTGCATGTGGGTTGCATGAGTGGACTTTGACTTACAGATATGCAGCAACTTCATCGAGGCCGAGTCTGAGACTGCCTTGTATGACAGACACAGGTCACCTCTCAGCAGTCTGTACGAGACTGAGTAGAGGGACAGGGCGTTTAGCCTATCTGTATAAGATAGGTGTTTGAGACCCTGGATTTTCCTGGTCAGGAACCTCTGTGGTCTCTCCAACTGCTGCATGTGCTTGGCAAGGTACATGCCAAAGGGGGCATTGTACTCGATAATGGCTCTGATAAGGAAGGAGTACAGGGATGCTATGACCACCTTGTTCCTGGATGAAATACTTATGAGGTGGGCCATGTAGAAAGCCTCCTGTACAATGGAGGCAACGTGGTGGTCAGATGTCAGATTGCTATCAACCTGGGTGCCGAAATCCCTCATGACTAACTGCTTACTTAGTACATTCATAGGTTCTTAGGTTCATACTAGGCTATCTGCCCTAGGGCATTTATAAGCCTAGCCAGAGTGTGTTTGGCTTTCGCCACACATTTTAAATTAACTTTGCTATGCCCTTTTTTCGAGGTTAGTATACTGTGCCTCTGTCTAACATTGACATAGAAGTGATACCCGAGGTAAACCTACGATCTCCCATCCACTCATCAAGTTTCCCCTTGAAGAGAGTCAATGAGGGACTCTGCCTAACCTGGACTGGGATTTTATTCCAGAGTGAAGGGATCCTCTGGGTTATGAATCTGTCCCTCCAGCATGTCCTATTTATTTCAGTGCTGAGGTTCAAGTCTCTCGAGTGCGTAGCTCAATGGGATTTGGATTTTCTGAGGTGCAGCATGTCCATTAATTCCGGGTTGAACATGGCTTTATACGTCAGGCACAGATCGCCTCTGAGCAGGCGGTATGCCACTGAGTAGAGCTGGAGTTTCTTTAACCGGGCAGCATATGGCATCTGTTTGAGCACTTTGATCCTCTTGTTGAGGAACTTTTGGGGTCTTTCCAGTTGCTGCAGTTGTCTGGTAAGGTACATCCCAAAAGGGGCATTATACTCAATTATAGGCCTGATGAGGGATGAGTAAAGAGGCATGATGACCTCCCCTGATCTAGATGTGAATCCCTTCATGATTAGGTGGGCTATATAAAATGTTTTTCTAACCACTTTGGCCACGTGGTTGTCAAATGAGAGATTGCTATCAACTTGGGTCCCCAGGTCCCTAATTACTTCTTCTGTACTTAATGGATTACCACCTATGTGGTAATTTGTGGGCACTTTGTTTTTGCCAAAGGGGATGACTATACACTTTTTGGCATTTAGCTTAAGGCCATGGCTCTGGCACCAGTTGTCTGTTTCTATGAGGCCCTTTTGGAGGATGCTTGTGTCGGCTGGAGAGTCGATTATGGCACCTAGTTTGCAGTCATCTGCGAACTTGGTCAGCCACAGTCCTTCCGTGTTGGCCTGTACCTCCAAGAAATATATACCGAACAAGAGAGGTCCCAGGACTGAGCCTTGTGGGACGCCACTTGTAACTGGTTTGGAGTCTGACACGGCTCCAGCAATTCTAACCATGTGGTTTTGTCCTTGTGCCAGTTTGCAACCCATCTAGTGACATAGGGGTTTATATTTAAGCTGGTGAGCTTATCTATAATGCCCGAATGGGGTATTATATCGAAGGCTTTTGCGAGGTCCAGGTAGGCTGTGTGGACCACCTTCCCCTCGTCAATGGCCTTGGTGACTGTTTCAAAGAAATCGACCAGGTTTAAGAGGCAGGATCTGCCCTTAACAAAGCCGAACTGGGTAGGATCCAGTGTCTGTAGGTCCCCAATATCTTTATTTATGAGGTCCATGATGATCCTTTCCATAGCTTTGCAGACCAAGCTAGTCAGGCTTATGGGGCGATAGTTTCCAGGATCCGTTGAGGCACCACCTTTGTGGAGAGGGACCACTGTTGCTGTCGCCACTCTTTGGGTACATAACCTGTAGTAAGGCTGAGATTGAACAGTAGTTTTATGTTTGGGTTTAGCTCTTCTTGGAGTTTATGTAGGACGCAGCCCGGATAACCGCCTGTCCCATTGATGCTGTGTTTTGCTTTGGAGAGGGCGGCTCTACCTGAGCATCTGAGATGTCAGGGGCAGCACTCTGCTGGGATAGATATTTGCCCTTTGGTGGGGTTTGCTCTGAACCTGTCTGCTAGGATGTTGGCAATGTCTGTGGGTTCGGTGTATTTTTTGTCGTTTTGGACTAATTCTGAGCATATCTGGGAATTCCCACCCAGGTTCCTAACATAACTAAAGAAAGCCTTGTGATTATCCTTAGTGTCCTGTGCAATTTTTCTCTCAAAGCTGGCCTTAGATGATTTTATGAGTGCCCTTAGTTTTTTGCTAATACTGATCAGAGATGCCTTCCCTTTTTGGGATTTTGCTCTATCAATGTAGTAGCTTCCTCCTTCTATTGTATAGTTTGTTTATGGCTGGGGTCCACCAGACAGGACGTCTGCCTTTGGAGGATTGGGTCTTGGTTTTATTTGGGATTGCATGATCCATGCATTCCTGAAGGTGTTCATAGAATGTGTTTATAAAGGATTCTGCGGTCTGGGCCGTATTTTCCACAGGCCCGGGGGCTTTGAAGGATTCCACCTCAGTTTTGAGGAGTGTGAAATTTGCTTTAGAGAAGTTTTTCACTGTGGTTTTCTGGGCAGGGGGTGGGGTCGGGATGTGAATATCCAGTGAGATTAGTTTATGGTCTGATCTTACCAGTGAGGGATACACTTCTGGTCTGGAGCATAGAGTCCCTATGTTGGTGATAATCAGGTCCAGTATGTTTTCCCCTCTTGTGGGAGTGGTAACAAGTTGTTCCATAGCATTTGAGTTTATAAATTCTAGGATCCTTTGGGCTAGGGTGTTTGTTGGAGCTAGAATAATGCTCCCAGTCTGTTTGGGTAGTTGAAGTTGCCCATTACAATGGTGTTTGGAGAGATCTTCATATTTTCCAGTGTTCTCAGGAAGGCTGAGTGGGGTTCCTGGGTTTGGGATGGTGGTCTGTAGCAGGCTATAAACTGGAAGGCAGTTTTACCCACTATTAGTTGCACATGGATAGTCTCTGATGCTTCGTGCTGTGCCATCAACCTGGAGGTATGGGTATCTTTGACGAATATTGATACTCCCCCTCCTTTTGTGGTTCGGTCCAAGTTTTGGGGCCGAAAAGCATGGTATGAGGTATAACCTGGTAGTGCTGGGGTGCTCTCAGGAGCCTTGAACCAGGTTTCTGTTACTGCACAGATATCGATGTTCTCCATGCTAAGGAGAGTTTCGAGTGCGTGCATCTTGAGGTTTAGACTTCTGCCGTTGAGTAGCATTACTCTTAGTTTCTTATCCCTTGTGATACCTATGGAGGTGGGTTTGTCTTTTGAGCCTTGCCTAAAAAGGCACTATGGGGGTAGCAAGAGCCTTTGCCAATATCCGAAAGCCCAGGGGTGATAGGTGCAAGCCGTCCCTAGCGAAACATCGTGGCTTGTCGAGCATGTCATTCCAGGCTGACAGGCATTGGATCCCCTTTGAATGACACCAATACTTAAGCCAATTGTTGAAATTGATCATCTTGTCTTCATATTGTGGCATCATTCTTGGCGAGGGTAAGATGCTACTCAAGGTCAGGGTCATACCAGCCTGGGCTACATGCTCAGAGAGCTCCTCTATGTCTCTTTTCATGTAGTCCAGGGTGGTACATCTCAGGTCATTCACACCAGCATGGACAATGACTGAGTCATATTTGTACTTGCCTTGGTGTGACCTGAGTGCTTGTGTTATGTGGCGGATCCTAGCGCCTGACAGGCAGCTCACCGTGATCTTCTCCTTGTTCAACCTGGTGAGTGGGACGTCAGTGTGCCTGACAATAGAGTCACCTATTACAAGTGTATCAGGTGTGTTGTTTAGCCTTAAGGGCTGTGACTGTTCAGCACACTGGCTTTTGTGAGCTATGTGTTGCACGTGTTTTGTTTTGGGGTATTGGTTGCTTGGGTGTCTGCTTTGGAGGTCTCTGCTGCTTAGGCAGATTTTTATTTAGAGCCTCCGAGTAGGTTTTTGTGTGTTTATGTGTTTGGTTTGCTGTCGCAGTAGGTCTATGTGAGACTGGAATTGTAGTGAGTGTGGTTTCCTTCTCCTCCTGACTGGTTACACCAGTACTGAGCTGAGAGAGCTTGGCCTCCAGTTTGGCTATATGGTTGCATCTCTCACATGTGTTGGAATTTGTTGGGAGGAGGAGAGTTGTAACATTACCTCAAGATTCCCAGATTCACCAGCTGGACCGGAGAGGAGATTGACAACTGACCTTTGGACATGCTAGAATAGTATTGGGAATTCCTTTATAATTGAAAAAAGGGCCAATGGGGAACAAGGTACTCAAGGGGAGTTTGTGAGGGTGTAGTGCTTTTAATTTTTTAGTGCTGACTTATATAAGTGCTTTAGTGAGCAAGTGCCAGGTAACATAAATGCAGTGTGTTACAGGTAACTTAAATGCAAAAACGACAAACAGTAACTTTCTTTCAAGTGAAACAAGGAAATAAGTACAGTAAGCAATGCAGATATCACTAGGGATCCACAGAAGCACTGAAAAGCCGCGTTTTAGGTGGAATTAGCGTTTCAGGGAAATAACAAGCAAACAAACAACAAGCATACAAACAAAGCTAGATTCAGCAGGCCTGGATCTAGTCTATGCTACAGCAAACAAGGTGTACCAGTTTCAGTAAGAAGCAGTTCACATATGCAGGCACTGTATTCCCAGCTCAGAAGGGCAGAGTCCAGCCTCTCTTCCCACAAGAGTGCAGACCACGAACCCTCTTAATGTAAAATAAGTGGCCTGAAGCCCAAGTGCTTAAACCAGAATTAATACACTTTTAGAATAACAGACACTGAGCCCTCAATTAGCAGTTCCCAACCTAGAAGGATGTAAGCTACCTGTTCTGCCACTACAGTGCAAACCACAAGCCTTCTTAATGTAAAACAACTGGTCTGAAGCCCAAGTGCTTAAACTAAAAGGCTTAGAATGAGTTACACCAAGCAGTAATAAATACAATTGAGTACTTTTAAGATGACACAAAAGCAAAATAAAGTAGGAAGAAACATTTGTTATTAATGTGATAATTAATGGGGACACCATTTTCTCAAAAGGGGATAATGAGGCAATGTGATAGTGTTCAATCTCGCCGTTTGTTCTTACACATGGGTTCGGAGCTGATCCTCGGCTCCGTGTTGGCCGCTTGCAAGCTCTGCATCGAGAAGAAGCTCGAGACAACCTAATACCCACAATCCCCCTCTGCCTTTACCCCAGATCTAGTTTGCCGCTGCTGCGTTCGCATCACTGGGATCGAGCTCGAGCAACTTCAGATAAGAAATAACTTTTATTATTGTTATTTTTGAGAAAAAAATTATTCTAAAAGTACTATTTGGTGACATAGTGTATGTGTGTGTGGTAAGGTAGAAATACTCGGTACCGTTAAGTTTAATTAACTTGTTAGAGTTTTTCCGGGCCTTCCACCCCTTACTCGATTTTGACAACCGGACTGACATATATCGGATTCGACATATTTACTGGATTTGTCTCTCTACTGGACTTGACCTTTTTTCTCTTACCTGTTTCTTCTTCAAGATGTCTGAGAAAATTAAATCAGGTTTTAAACGTTGCCAGTGTGGCCAAAAAATGTCAGTTACTGACAACCATAGTTCCTGTGTCTACTGCCTTGGCCCTCTCCACTTACAAGAGGACTGTTCAATTTGTCACTCTTTTAGTGGGAGGGTCATGACAGATAGGCGCAGGAAACTCATGGACAGGGGTTATTAAAACCTTCCTTTCAGGAGGCTCTGGATGCTTCAGACCAGGCATCCAAATCCTCGAAGGAATCGAAGACGTCGGAGCCCAAGTCATCGGCTCCGAGCTCTTCGAAAAGTTAGATCACCGGTTCCACAGACTTGGGCCGAGTGTTCAACTGTTGTTAGTTCGAGCCTCGAGTCTTGGAACCGGTGATGGAGCTCCCTCCTCGACACTATTGAGGTCGGCTCCGTCTTCGGTTCCTTCGACCCGTTCTTCTTCTAAGCTCTCCGATGTCGATGTGGATCGTGTGGTGCAGAAGTTATTGGAGCATTCGGCCCTATCCAAACTTATTTCGGTTTCCACCCAGTTGGTGTCGAAACTTGAAGGCCTCCCATTGTCTCCATCCATTCCTCCTCCGAGACCTGTCCAGTCTTTGGAGCCGGAAGAGGTTGATCTACTGATTGTGGAGCCCTCGGGTCCAGAACCGTCCTTTTCTCGGTCTGTTCCTCTCACCTCGACTCCATCGGATCCGGTACCGGAGTCTCGGAGCCGACGATCTGTCCTTGGTTCCGGGGCCGAGAGTCGAACCGACGTTTCGGTTCCGAGTCTTCCCCTTGGGGCCTCGGCACGGATCGATTCGGCTCCGTCCTCGGGGTCGATGCCTTCGGTGCCTGTCTCGGGGATTCTTCCCATTTCTTCGGAACCGGGAGATTCTTCGACTCGGGACCCGGGGGCCTTCGATCTCATGAGGAAGGTGTTGTCTACCCAGACAACCACATCGGTAGAAGCAACCTCTCCTCCCCATAAAGGGCCGTTATCCTCCTCTGCACCCATGGCTACATCCAAGCGTTGAGCACCGGTGTCTCAGCCACCCCTGGAGGGTGCCCCCTCTTCCTCGGAGGCTTCTTCGGATGCTCCCCACGAAGAAGTCACTAGGAAAAGATTGTGTAAGAGGAGACACTTAGATTCTCCACAAGAATCCTTGACATCCGATACTGACTTAGATGAGTCAGAAGGGTCCCCTAAGTCACCTTCAGAAGATGTCTCTTTTTCTGACATATTGGAGATCCTGAAACAGAGAGGTGACTGGCAGTCCCTTCCCCCTTCTGAGGATGAGTCAGTCTTGCTGAAGGCATTTGGTGCTCGCCCTTCCTCCTCCTGGGTCACTCCGCCCTTCGATGAATTAATGGAACTTATTGCTCAAGGGCGGGAGGCTCCTGACACAGTGGGACCAGTCCCTAGGAAGCCTAATAAGTATATCACTGCACCCCAGGACAAGACCTACTTGACAAAAGGAGTTCCAGTGGACGCTATGGTGGTGGCAGCAGCCACGAAAAAGGAGATGTCGGAATCTTCCTCATCTGTCCATCCCCCTAATAAAGATTCTAGGACTATGGACAGGTATGGGAAGCGCATTTTTAGTTCAGCGGCTTTTTCCATGCGATCCCTGAACTATTTGACCCACTTTACACGACTACAGAGGGATCTAGTCAAAGAGTTGGGAGATACCCTCCAGGGTACTACAGATGCTGCTGTCTCAGAGAAAGTGACAGCGCAACTTAATACCCTTACATCCATTGCGAACTCGTCCATGAGGCTGATCTCTTACGCAGAAGGTTCGAGTAGGGCAGCAGCTTCAGCGATTGCTCTTCGCAGACAATCCTGGATGCGCTTATGTTCATTTTGGAAGCCTTCAAGTCTTCCTTTACTTACGCCCCATTTGACGGTGCCACTCTTTTGGCCCCAAAGTAAAGGAGACCCTTACCCGGTGTGAACAGGAGGGAAAGACTCTGTCTGCTGTCGGAGTCCGTTTTCCACCCCATCCAGACCGTACCCCAAAGGGCAATGTGGTGGAAAAATGTGGTTTCAAAACCCCAAGGATCTTTCCCAGGCACACAGGGTGATGCCCTTCTAGAGGCAGAGGAGGGGCAGAGGTGGAAGACGCCCTGGCGGCAGAGGGGTCCGCAGAATCAAGGTGACAGGGATACACTCCTGGTAAACCTTTCCAGCACTCCTGAGAGGAGGCCCGACTGTCCTGCTCTGGAGGCAGTCGGGTCGCTTAGCTTTATACCCTCAGGCCTGGCAAAACATAACTACAGACAAGTGGGTAAAAGCGTGGTTACCAGAGGTTACAATATACCATTTCTATCCTATCCCATTCCAAAGAAAAGACTCCCAGATGTGCGCCCCATCTGCGAGAGCCAGCAGCTATAGAAATTTCAAAGCTGCTAGAAAGAGTCATCCAACCAGTCCCAGCGGACCAAAGAGGATTCGGAACTTACTCAAGGTTCTTTTTAGTTCCAAAGAAAACAGGGGACTGGAGGCCCATTCTGGACCTAAGCGACCTCAATACCTTCGTCAAGAAAGAAAAGTTCCGAATGGTCACGCTTCAATCGATCCTTCCATTCTTACAGAAGGACGACTGGATGTGCTCTATAGATCTGAAGGATGCATACTACCACATCAAAATGGCCAGGGCATCCAGAGATCATTTGCGCTTCGGCTGGGTGCCAGTCACTTTCAGTTTCGAGCCCTGCCCTTTGGTCTGACCTCAGCCCCCAGGGTCTTCACCAAATGCATGGCAGTGGTAGCGTCTCACTTGAGACGCCTAGGATTCAGGTGTTTCCGTATCTGGACGACTGGCTCCTTTCTGCCACCACCCAGCGTCAACTAGTACAGGCCAGAGACTACACTCTTCAACTGTGTATTCACCTCGGAATTTCCGTAAACTTCGGAAAATCCTTACTACAGCCATCACAGCATATCTTATTCATAGGAGCGGAATTAGATACACATCAGTTAATTCTAAGACTTCCTCCAGAAAGGATACTTTCACTTCAGACTCACATACGTCTTCTTTTGTCCAGGAAATCCCCAGCAAAACTGGTACTGAAGGTTTTGGGACTCATGTCAGCTTCTCTTATTGCAATACCCTTGGGAAGACTACACATGAGAGTCCTACAATGGCTACTGTTTGCACAATGGTCGTTCCAACAACTACCTCTGATACACGAGATTCTTATAACGAACACATGCAAATCACACCTAGACTGGTGGCTTCAGACTTGCAACCTTCCAAGGGGAGACCATTTGTGCTACCCACGACAGCTACGGTGACCACGGACGCTTCCCTGATAGGGTGGGGGGCATCTTTCAGGGACAGACAGTCCAAGGCGAATGGACCAATTTAGAGTACAATCTGCACATCAATGTTCTAGAGTTGAGGGCAGTGTTTCTAGCGTTGCAACACTTTGCTCCCCTTCTTCCTCTGGGAACTATTGCAGTTCAGACGGACAACATGTCTGTAGTCTGGTACATAAACAAGCAAGGGGAACCAAGTCCTATCAGCTATGCAGAGAGGCCATGAGAATCTGGCAATGGGCGGAGTCCACGGGTCGCTTTCTGATAGCAACGCACATCACGGGGTCATCCAACGTCATAGCCAACAGGCTGAGCAGAGCAATACTGTTACCGCACGAGTGGTCCCTAAAACAGTCAGTTGCGAAAAGATTTTTGCACGTGGGGCCAGCCTTCCTGCGATCTGTTTGCGTCTCCAATGAACGCCAAATGCAGGAGCTACTTTGCCCTATTACCCTCCAGGGAAGTCCCCAGGGACGCACTGATTCACGATTGGCCCCCGGGTCTCCTGTACGCATTTCCTCCCTTCCCCCTGATCTCAAAGTTTCTCCAGAAAGCCAACAACCTACACAGGACAATAATCCTCATTGCCCCATTCTGGTCTCGTCAAATTTGGTTCCCTTCCTCATGACACACTGCATTCGGGGACCCTGGATCCTGGACCCAGAGCCAGATCTATTGACTCACTCGTCAGGGGCTCCCCACCCCTTGCTCTTGTCCCTCCATCTAGCAGCTTGGCTGCTCCAATTCCCAACTTAGCCAGGTCTGATCTTCTTTCGCCTGCAGTTCAAAATATATTAGTGGCTTCTCATAAAGCTTCCACTACTAAAACATATACTAGTAAATGGAAGCGCTTTGTATTCTGGGCGAATACACAACAAGTGGACCCTGTTATAGCTCCTTTGAATAAAATATTAGAGTTTTTAACAGAATTGTTCCATCAGGGTGCTTCTCCTGCCACATTAAGAGTTCAATTGGCTGCCATTTCTAATTTCCATGTGGAAGAATGTGGGGCTCCTGTTATGGCCCACAGACTTTGTAAAGCCTTTTAAAAGGGTCTTTCATATTAGACCACCAATTAGATCTCCTACGTCACCTTGGAGTCTAAACTTATTATTATCTAAGTTGATGCTGTCCCCCTTTGAACCAGCCTCCTCTTGCCCATTAAAATTTTTGTCGTGGAAGACTCTCTTTTTGGTAGCCATTACATCCGCTAGGCGAGTATCTGAACTTCAAGCTCTCTCCATTAAACACCCTTATTTGATCTTTCACTCTGACAGAGTTTCTCTTCGCACTAATTCATCCTTCCTTCCTAAAGTTTGTTCTATTAACAATATTAATCAGTCCATTGAATTACCCACTTTCTTCAAGAATCTCTCCAGTAAAATGGAGTATATGTTGCACAAATTAGATGTCCACAGACAACTAAGGTTTTACTTGGATAGAACAAAAGATCACAGGAAATCTGATCAACTTTTTGTAGCCTTTGCTGATAACAGAAAAGGAGTAGTTACTAAAAGAACTCTTTCTAAGTGGTTAACTGATTGTATCATCTATGTCTATGATTCTACAGATCAAACTCTTTTGCACAAACCCAAAGGACATTCCACAAGGTCAGTGTCTACATCCCTGGCTCATGCAGCTCGCCTACCACTAGATGCTATTTGTGCGGCTGCTACTTGGTCTAAACCACATACATTAATTTCTCATTATAAGGTAGACAAGGTTTCTAGGGACAGGGCAACCTTTGGTTCCACTGTGCTCAAGAACGTCCTTCCGTGAGTTCCTCAGGAACAAGGAGCTAGGGACGCTACCCATGTGTAAGAACAAACTAGATTGAACACTATCACATATAGAAGTTATGTCCTTACCATAACATTCCATGTGGAGTGTTCATCTCGCCTTTGTTCTTACATTCCCACCCTCCCACCCTTAGGAAGAACGTTCAGTTTGGTGCCTGGTCTGGGGCATTCTGCTTCTGCATTGCAGTTGTTGTATATATAGTTGACATGTATACATATATATATATATATGTATATATATATATAGACTCTTAGTTTCTGTGCATATGTGATATTGGCATGAGTGTTTCTCTCTCTGACTGCTGGTTTGCTTGCAAACTAGATCTGAGGTAAAGGCAGAGGGGGATTGTGGGTATTAGGTTGTCTCGAGCTTCTTCTCGATGCAGAGCTTGCAAGCGGCCGACACGGAGCCGAGGATCGGCTCCGAACCCATGTGTAAGAACAAAGGCGAGATGAACACTCCACATGGAACGTTATGGTAAGGACATAACTTCTATATCTGAAGTAGGATATTCATTTGTCTGCAACCTGTGGGTTATGGATCCGATATCGGATCCGAACCGGCATGGTTTTCCAGCTATGGATCCAAGCTCTCAGCTCCTCCCCTCACCCATAATGCCCTGCTCTACCCTCATGACCTCAGATCTCGTTTGCCGCGCTGGTGACTGGATTTGGATTCATAGCTCTCAGCTAAGTGGTGATTTATTACCTGTTAAAACAGAAAGTTTTAAGTTTTTTGTGTAATTCTGTGTGAAAGTTTAGGTTTCCCTCCTTGATAGTTTTATTTTGAGTTAAATTAAGTAATTTTTTTTCCCTGCCCTCGCTGTGTGAGTGTGTGTGTGGGCCTGTGTGTCTTTTTGTTTAAGTTACTTTTAGTAGCTTTGTAGATTATGGCTGATCAGCCTAAATCTATTTTTTCCAAATGCTCCGAGTGTGGCCATAAGCTCTCACCGGCTGATGGCCACACTCGGTGTGTTAAGTGTCTCGGGGTTGAACACCTCACATCTGGTTGTTCCATATCTGCAGGGTTCAACCCCAGGGCACTGAGGAGCAGAGGTCCAAGCTTGTCTTGGCGGGTCTTTACCGCCAGACTCGGCTCCGCCTCCGCTCCTTCGGGAACTACTGTGGCTACAGTTGTTCCCTGTGCACCCCTCCTGCTCCTGGGACTCAACCTCCCGCTTCTGGACAGGAGAGGGATGCTAGTAAAGGACCGGAGGGAGAAGCACCTGGCGGGGCGAGACCTCTGTTTCGGCCCGCCAGCCAAGGAGCTTCTCCCGGCTCCGGTCGGGTTCGGTCTCCTCCTCGGCTCCGGTCCCTGTGCTTTTCACGGGTCCTGAGGAGGAGGAGACCCGATCGTCGAGGCTATCGTGAGGAGGCACTCCAGGCCTACCTCGGTAGCGTCGACGAGATCTACATATAGCCTTTCTGAGGTTCATCCAGGCCCAGATGCAGATGGGAGTGCTCTTGCCTCCCCCCTCGGGAGCTCAACACCCTTTTTAAGCCTATTGCTCCTTCTCCGACCCGCTATCCGGGTTCGAGCAGCTGGAGCCGAGCAGCCGGGCCGGGGTGGGTGGCGCCGATAGTACTGGTGCCGGATCCGACCCTGCCCTCGAGTGCCGGACCGACCTCTCGGAGCCTGGATCCGAGCCGGATCGGGGATCAGTGCTCGCCGGCACCGTCTGTCGGAGCGTACTGTCCCTTCGGATCCGAAGTGCTTGGCGCCGCTCCGGTCCACTCGGATCCGAGGGGAGCCGATTGTCGGATCCTTTGGTCGAGGTCGGCTCCCTTCGGCTTTGATGTAGTGGAGAGGGCTCTGTTGAGGTCTCCGGACCCCGGCACTTGTTCGGCTCCGTCCCGCTCCCTCTGCACTGGGCCAGGCTTCCACCATCCGGCCCCTGGGACAGCCCGTTTCTGTGCCCCAAGTTGCTCTATGGAGCAATTGCTGCGAGGACTCCTCTGACAGCCCCCAGAGGAGGTCCCTCGCAAGCATCACGTCAAAGGAGGCACATTGACTCCCGAGTCTCTCACAGAAGACACGGACTTGGAGGAAGGGAAGGCTCCCACGGTCACCCCGAGGATGTCTCCTTTGGAGACATCAAGAAATGTTCATTATAAGGGTGGTCTGCCCCAAGTCTTCCTCGGACGAGTCCGTGTTCTTGGAGGCATTTGAAGCGGGCCCGTCTACCTCTTGGGTGTCCCCTGCCGACCCCTGGTGGACCTTATTACCACCAGGGCGTGGAAGGAACCGGACACCGTGGAGCCAATTCCCAAAAGACCGGATAGGATCCTTAGTCCGCCATCCGACCTGGCCCATTGGAGTAAGGGCCTCCGGTAGATGCCATGTTGCGGGCGGCCACAAAGAAGGAACTGGCTCAGGAGAGTCCCTCAGTCCACCCACCGAGCAAGGAGTCTCGATGATGGACCGCTTGAAGCGGATGTTCAGTTCGGCGCACCTTCGGTAAGGGCGCTGAACTATTTGGCACATGTCATTAGGATGCAGCGAGATCTTATTAAGAATACGCTGCATCCCTGAGTCCATTTCGAGGAGGACAGAGTTCTGCACTCCACCCGTGTGGCCACTCTTAGGTCAGTTACAAATACTTCTGTCGGCTACTCTCCCATGCAACGGAAGGCGCCCGCTAGAGCTCTTGGGACAGGACTGGTCACTAGGCGCCAGGCCTGGCTCCGTCACCTGTACTTTCTGAGCCCTTCAAAGCGTCGTTGCGAACGCCCTTTGATGGTTCTGCTCTGTTTGGCAAGACCGCTCGCGAGACGTTGACCCTGGCTTAAAGGGCGGAAGACGCTGTCTGCCGGAATCCGCTTCTCTGCACCCCAGAGGCCCTATTCTAGGAACCAAAAGGGTCAGAAGAAGATGTGGTTCCGAAGTCACAGCAGTCCCAGCCTGCTCCGGACAACCAGTCCTTCCGTGGCAGAAACCGGGAGGCTTTTGGGAAGGGGGCCCAAAAAATTTTTAGGGAAACCCTTTGACGGGCCACCCCCCAAAGGGGGGAGCCCTTTTGGGGAACGGGGAGGGACCTGCGCTGGGAGTCCTCACCCACCGCGTTCCCCAAAAATCAGGGGAAAAATTTTTCCACCCCAAAGGAATCCCTTTTCCCCGACGGGACCCGGTCACGGGAGGGGCGGGGGAAAGGCCCCCTGCGGAGAGTCCCCCCCCAGACCAAGGGGCAGGGTTCACTCCGAAACCCTTTGCCCCAAGGGGGCAAGCCCTCTGGGGCCCCTTTTTTTCCCCGGCCCCAAAAAAAACAAGGCATTGGGGAACTTTCCCCCGGGAAAAACCCCTTTTTCCCCCCATCCAAAAAAAAAACCCATACCCATCCTATGGACAGGCTAAAAAATTTCCCGCTGGGTAAAAAGTCACACCAGTTCCCGGGGGGCCCCCGGGTTTAACCCAAGGGGGTTTTTTTCCCAAAAAAGGGGGGAGGCCCATGGGCCGCAGCCTCCTACCTGCGAGGAAACAAGGCACCTTCATTCGACCCCCTTTTTTACGGGGTTTTGGGGTCAAATAAATCAAAAAAATCCAAAATGGCCAAGGGGTCAAAATTTTTTGGGGGGGCCAGCACCAGTTTCGAGCCTCCCCCTTTGGTTTTAAAATCAGCCCCGGGGGCCTTCCCAATTTAAGTTTTTTCCGCATTGGCCTAGGTCTGGGGGTTTTTATCCCAACACTTTTCCTTTTGCCACCAGCGCAATTTACAGGGCCAAAAACATTCAACCTTGTCCCCATCCTAAACTTAAAATCACAAGGCCCCAAGTCTTTTTGGCCAATTGGATTCCCCCAAACCGAATTTGCTTTCCTCCAAAAGGGGACCACCGGGGTCCCTCCTTTTTGGAAAAACCCCGCAAAAGTCCAAGGGTTTTGGGCCATTCAAAACCTTCTCTATCAATTCTAATGGGAGATGCCTTAGGTCTACAATTGGACTTTTTCCCGGGCTTCAACAACACCCTGTCTGTTTTTGAAAATAACAACCCAAGGGGGAAAACTTCCCCTTTTCCAAGGGAGAGATTTGGTGGCAACCCCACGCTTAAAGGAGCTTCCTGGTAAATTGGGCAACTTGGGGGCCCCGCCCCGAATGGCCCAATTGTCAATGACATAATTTCGGTTTGGGGAATTTCATGCACTTTTGCTTTTCCCCCCCCCAAATTTTTCAGTTTGGGAAAACTTTTTGGGGTACAAAAAGCCGGGGAACCGGCCACCCCCTTTCGAGGGCCCAAACTTTCCCCTTTGGTCCAGGGCTTCAGAAAGCCTTTGGGGGTTCAATTCTCATTGCCCCCGGCCTGACAGACTTTTTTTCCAGGTTTCCCTAAAACCCCCTTGGAAAAGATTTTCGGCCGTTCCCCCATCCCGTTTCCCCCTCCAATTTGGGCCCAAAACGAGCTTTTGCCCATTCCCCTCCGAAAAACCCGGAATTTCTTCCCGGGCCCTTTGTTTCCTCCCCCCTTTAAAGTTTTTAGAAAGAACCCTAAAGGCAATAATCCCTTTTTTTTTGGGGGGCATCTTTCAGGGACAGACAGTCCAAGAATGGACCAATTTAGAGTACAATCTGCACATCAATGTTCTAGAGTTGAGGGCAGTGTTTCTATGCGTTGCAACACTTTGCTCCCCTTCTTCCTCTGGGAACTATTGCAGTTCAGACGGACAACATGTCTGTAGTCTGGTACATAAACAAGCAAGGGAACCAAGTCCTATCAGCTATGCAGAGAGGCCATGAGAATCTGGCAATGGGCGAGTCCACGGGTCGCTTTCTGATAGCAACGCACATCACGGGGTCATCCAACGTCATAGCCAACAGGCTGAGCAGAGCAATACTGTTACCGCACGAGTGGTCCCTAAAACAGTCAGTTGCGAAAAAGATTTTTGCGTGGGGCCAGCCTTCCTGCGATCTGTTTGCGTCTCCAATGAACGCCAAATGCAGGAGCTACTTTGCCCTATTACCCCTCCAGGGAAGTCCCCAGGGACGCACTGATTCACGATTGGCCCCGGGTCTCCTGTGCATTTCCTCCCTTCCCCTGATCTCAAAGTTTCTCCAGAAAGCCAACAACCTACACAGGACAATAATCCTCATTGCCCCATTCTGGTCTCGTCAAATTTGGTTCCCCTTCCTCATGACACACTGCATTCTGGGGACCCTGGATCCTGGACCCAGAGCCAGATCTATTGACTCACGTCAGGGGCTCCCACCCCTTGCTCTTGTCCCTCCATCTAGCAGCTTGGCTGCTCAATTCCAACTTAGCCAGGTCTGATCTTCTTTTCGCCTGCAGTTCAAAATATATTAGTGGCTTCTCATAAAGCTTCCACTACTAAAACATATACTAGTAAATGGAAGCGCTTTGTATTCTGGTGAATACACACAACAAGTGGACCCTGTTATAGCTCCTTTGAATAAAATATTAGAGTTTTTAACAGAATTGTTCCATCAGGGTGCTTCTCCTGCCACATTAAGAGTTCAATTGGCTGCCATTTCTAATTTCCATGTGGAAGAATGTGGGGCTCCTGTTATGGCCCACAGACTTTGTAAAGCCTTTTTAAAAGGGTCTTTTCATATTAGACCACCAATTAGATCTCCTACGTCACCTTGGAGTCTAAACTTATTATTATCTAAGTTGATGCTGTCCCCCTTTGAACCAGCCTCCTCTTGCCCATTAAAATTTTTGTCGTGGAAGACTCTCTTTTTGGTAGCCATTACATCCGCTAGGCGAGTATCTGAACTTCAAGCTCTCCATTAAACACCCTTATTTGATCTTTCACTCTGACAGAGTTTCTCTTACTAATTCATCCTTCCTTCCTAAAGTTTGTTCTATTAACAATATTAATCAGTCCATTGAATTACCCACTTTCTTCAAGAATCTCTCCAGTAAAATGGAGTATATGTTGCACAAATTAGATGTCCACAGACAACTAAGGTTTTACTTGGATAGAACAAAAGATCACAGGAAATCTGATCAACTTTTTGTAGCCTTTGCTGATAACAGAAAAGGTAAGCGGTTACTAAAAGAACTCTTTCTAAGTGGTTAACTGATTGTATCATCTATGTCTATGATTCTAGATCAAACTCTTTTGCACAAACCCAAAGGACATTCCACAAGGTCAGTGTCTACATCCCTGGCTCATGCAGCTCGCCTACCACTAGATGCTATTTCAGCTGCTACTTGGTCTAAACCACACATTAATTTCTCATTATAAGGTAGATAAGGTTTCTAGGGACAGGGCAACCTTTGGTTCCACTGTGCTCAAGAACGCCCTTCCGTGAGTTCCTCAGGAACAAGGAGCTAGGGCGCTACCATGTGTAGAACAATGGCGAGATTGAACACTATCACATATAGAAGTTATGTCCTTACCATAACGTTCCATGTGGAGTGTTCATCTCGCCCTTTGTTCTTACATTCCCCCCCTCCCACCCTTAGGAAGAACGTTCAGTTTGGTGCCTGGTCTGGGGCATTTTGCTTCTGCATTGCAGTTGTATATATAGTTGGCATGTATATATATATATATGTATATGTATATATATATATAGACTCTTAGTTTCTGTGCATGTGATATTGGCATGAGTGTTTCTCTCTCTGACTGCTGGTTTGCTTGCAAACTAGATCTGAGGTAAAGGCAGAGGGGGATTGTGGGTATTAGGTTGTCTCTAGCTTCTTCTCGATGCAGAGCTTGCAAGCGGCCGACACGGGGCCGAGGATCGGCTCCGAACCCATGTGTAAGAACAAAGGCGAGATGAACACTCCACATGGAACGTTATGGTAAGGACATAACTTCTATTTTCTTGACATTCAGTTTGTGGCCATGCTTCCTGCACCAATCATTAGTCTGGTTTAAGGCCCTCTTGGAGGATGTTCACATCACTAGGGGAATTTATGACCGTGCCCAGCTTGCAGTCATCTGCAAACCTGGTCAGCCACAGACCACTGTTTTTGGCTTGCTCCTCAGAAAAGTATATCCCAAACAGTAGAGGCCCCAAGGATTGGTCTTGGGGCCTCTACTATTTGACTTGCACCTCGGAAAAGTATATCCCAAACAGTAGAGGCCCCAAGATCAGTCCTTGGGGTACGCCGCTTGTTGTGGGTCTACTACTAGAGGTGGCTTCTCCTATTTTGACTGAGTGGTTTCTATCAGTAAGCCAGTTAGCTACCTATCTGGTAACATATGGGTTGATACCTAGCTCGGAGAGTTTATCTATTATGCCCAAGTGGGGAATAGTGTCAAAGACTTTGGCTAGGTCAAGGTAGGTGGTGTGCACTGTCTTTCCTTCATCCATGGCTTTGGTGACTGTTTCGAAGAAAGTGACCAAGTTTAACAGGCATAATCTCCCTTTGACAAAACCAAACCATGTAAGATCATGTGTTTGGAGGTTGCCAATGTCCTTGTTTATAAGGTCCACAGGCTTTGCTTGAATAGGGTACCTAGTGGTGTTGAGAGCTCTTGCCTGAGTTCATGTAGGACAAAGCCAAGGAGGTTGTCAAGTCCTATGGAGACTGTATTTTTTGTCTTTGAGAGGGCATTAAAAACCTGCTCCCTGGTGATGAGGGGAGGGGGACGGGTGCTGAGGATGTTCTGGTTTACTGATGAGGGGACAGGGTGGTCAAGTTTTCACTGAATTTGTCTGCCAGCAGGTTGGCTATATCTATGGCATTTGTGTATGTGGTATTCTTGACCACCAATTCAGAGCAGATTTGGGAGTTACCTTTCAGATTGTGGACATATGTGAAGAAGGCCTTGTGGTTGTCCATAGTGGATGTGGCCAATTTGGACTCAAAGTTAGCCTTAGTGGATTTCACCAGTGACCATATTTGCTTATTCAAAGGGGAGATTGCTTCCAACTTGGCACCTGCTCCTTCTTGGTCTTGGACAGCAATTATTATCCTTTTATTATAGAGTCTGATTATTGCTGCTGTCCACCAGACAGGTTTACTCTTCCTTGAGGAAGATGATTTGGTCCTGTCAGGTGTTACTGAGTCTGTGCAGCTATATAGGTGCTCATATAGTTTTTTTGGTGTAGGTCTGGACATTAGTGTATGATTCAACTGAAGGGATGGTGGCTGTGAAGCTGCTTATACCTACTCATAGGGAGGTTGTAGTCAGCTTTGTAAAAAGTTTTTTTGTTCGACCCTGACAAAGGGGGTGGTGGTCAAGCGAGATGGTGATTTTGAAAGTGATTGCTTTGTGGACAGATCTTACCAAGGAGGCTGACACTGTAGGGATGCTACAGTGGCTACTCAAGTTGGTTAGCACCAGATCCAGGATATTTTCACCTCTTGTGTGGGTGTCGACCAGCTGATCAATGCATTGGCATTGACGAAGTCAAGGAATCTCTGGACATTCGTGTTTGAGCTAGAATAGGTCTTCCACTCTGTGATTGGGTAGTTAGTCACCCAGGATCAGGGCAGAAGGTTGACTCTTGATGGACTCAAGGAAGTCCAGATAGGTTATGTAGGCTTCCTGAGTCATGGTTGGGGGTCTGCAGCTAGCTATGAATTGAATAGGTGTTTTGTCAATAGTTAACTGCACCTTAGAGTGTCTCCTGTGTGTCATACCGTTTGACCAGCCTGGAGGTGTGTATGTCTTTAGTAAATATTGAAACTCCACTTCCTTTGGCTTTGCAGCCCTCTGTTTGGAGTCTGAAAGTATGGTAGGACAAGTAACCTGTTAAGGCTGGTGCGCTCTCTGCAGCTTTGAACCAGGTTTCAGTGACTGCATAAATGTCAGCATCTTCCGAGGTGAGGAATACTTGCAGTGAGTTCAGTTTCATGTTGAGACTCCTAGTGTTTAGCAGTATGACCTTTGAATTTCATTTAGAAGATTTTTTCACGTTGGTAATTTTGTCCTCATGACTTTGTCTAAAAAAGGCACTATGGGGGAGGCAAGAGCCTTTGTCAGAAGTCTGAACCCAGGGGAGACGGATGAAGATCAGCCTTATAATTTTGTCAGGGAATGAAAATGCTTCCATTGCACGGCTCCTCACGTCACAGCCTACTCTGTCAAATGCTTTCTCTGCATCCAGGCCAACAACAGTGGTATTTTCTTACATTCTGCTTCCGTCTGGATCATCAGTGTTCTCTTAATGTTAAAAGTTTGCCTCCCCTCCACAAAACCATACTGATCCTTATCTATGAATTTTCAGAATCACTTTTGCCATTATTTTAGCCATTATAGACAAACATGGTTCAGTATTGAAATTGGCCTGTATAAACTGGATCTGATGGATCTTTGCCCTCTTTAGATACTACAGTTGCCACCGCTTTCTTCCAGGATGTTGTTCTTCTCCTTCTCTTAAAATACTTTTAAACAAAATCTTCCAGATCTTTATCAGTTTTTTCCCTTCTAGCTTCCAAACTTCCACAGGAATACCATCCATTCCTGGGGACTTTCCTCTACATTGGTTATGCATCACCACTGTTATCTCATCTCCTTTTATTCTAACTGCTCACCTTGTACTTACCTATGAACTGGAGAAGATGTCTGGATAATGAATCCAGTGTGAGACTAGGATAAAAATGTCCACCACTACCTTAACGACCATAACTTACAGTTTACCTGAATCTATTTATTTTCATATATATGCCTCATAACAGAGCTGGTATAAAACTCTACTCTTTCTGCATTGATAAACAACGGAACACCCTACCCCTAAATATCACAACCTTAGACTCCTTAGGGACCTTCAAACTCACTCTAAAAAAAAATCACCTTTGCAACACACACATCTGTCTCTGTTGCTCTTCCAAAGACTAACATACTTCTTTTCCTATATCTTCATCCTAAGTATATTACTACCTCTCTTCCCATACCTTCTCATTTCTCTTACTACCTCCCACCATCCATGGTGCCAAACCCCTCCCCAACCCTCTACCTATTTTCTTTGCATCTTTCTCCTCTAACTGATGACCTATTGTTCACTTCTTATCTCCACCAGGCCGTACATCTCAAACTACATCTTTCCTATATTTTTCACATTCTCCTTACCTCACCTCTAAACATCTCTCGTACTCCTTACCTAGCCTCTATACATCTCTCTCTGCTGTAACCTACCTAGTCTCTAAACATCTCTCATACTCCTTACCTAGCCTCTATACATCTCTCTGTTGTAGCCTACCTAGTCTCTAAACATCTCTCATACTCCTTACCTAGCCTCTATACATCTCTGCTGTAGCCTACCTAGACTCTAAACATCTCTCGTACTCCTTACCTAGCCTCTATACATCTCTCTCTGCTGTAACCTACCTAGTCTCTAAACATCTCTCATACTCCTTACCTCACCTCTATACATCTCTCTGTTGTAGCCTACCTAGTCTCTATACATCTCTCGTACTCCTTACCTAGCCTCTATACATCTCTGCTGTAACCTACCTAGTCTCTAAACATCTCTCATACCCCTTACCTAGCCTCTATACATCTCTGCTGTAACCTACCTAGTCTCCAAACCTCTCTCGTACTCCTTACCTAGCCTCTATACATCTCTGCTGTAACCTACCTAGTCTCTAAACATCTCTCATACCCCTTACCTAGCCTCTATACATCTCTGCTGTAACCTACCTAGTCTCTAAACATCTCTCATACTACTTACCTAGCCTCTATACATCTCTCTGCTGTAACCTACCTAGTCTCTAAACATCTCTCGTACCCCTTACCTAGCCTCTATACATCTCTGCTGTAACCTACCTAGTCTCTAAACATCTCTCGTACTCCTTACCTAGCCTCTATACATCTCTCTGCTGTAACCAACCTAGTCTCTAAACATCTCTCATACCCCTTACCTAGCCTCTATACATCTCTGCTGTAACCTACCTAGTCTCTAAACATCTCTCGTACTCCTTACCTAGCCTCTATACATCTCTGCTGTAACCTACCTAGTCTCTAAACCTCTCTCGTACTCCTTACCTAGCCTTTATACATCTCTGCTGTAACCTACCTAGTCTCTAAACATCTCTCATACTACTTACCTAGCCTCTATACATCTCTCTGCTGTAACCTACCTAGTCTCTAAACATCTCTCGTACCTCTTACCTAGCCTCTATACATCTCTGTGCTGTAGCCTACCTAGTCTCTAAACATCTCTCATACCCCTTGCCTAGCCTCTATACATCTCTGTGCTGTAGCCTACCTAGTCTCTAAACATCTCTCATACTCCTTACCTAGCCTCTATACATCTCTCTGCTGTAACCTACCTAGTCTCTAAACATCTCTCGTACTCCTTACCTAGCCTCTATACATCTCTCTGCTGTAACCTACCTAGTCTCTAAACATCTCTCATACTCCTTACCTAGCCTCTATACATCTCTCTGTTGTAGCCTACCTAGTCTCTAAACATCTCTCATACTCCTTACCTAGCCTCTATACATCTCTCTCTGCTGTAACCTACCTAGTCTCTAAACATCTCTCATACTCCTTACCTAGCCTCTATACATCTCTCTCTGCTGTAGCCTACCTAGTCTCTAAACATCTCTCATACTCATTACCTAGTCTCTATACATCTCTCTGCTGTAACCTACCTAGTCTCTAAACATCTCTCATACTCCTTACCTAGCCTCTATACATCTCTGTGCTGTAGCCTACCTAGTCTCTAAACATCTCTCATACTCCTTACCTAGCCTCTATACATCTCTGTGCTGTAACCTACCTAGTCTCTAAACATCTCTCGTACCCCTTACCTAGCCTCTATACATCTCTCTGCTGTAACCTACCTAGTCTCTAAATATCTCTCATACTCCTTACCTAGCCTCTATACATCTCTCTGCTGTAACCTACCTAGTCTCTAAACATCTCTCATACTCCTTACCTAGCCTCTATACATCTCTGCTGTAACCTACCTAGTCTCTAAACATCTCTCGTACCCCTTACCTAGTCTCTAAACATCTCTCTGCTGTAACCTACCTAGTCTCTAAACATCTGTCATACTCCTTACCTAGTCTCTCTACATCTCTCTGCTGTAACCTACCTAGTCTCTAAACATCTCTCATACTCCTTACCTAGCCTCTATACATCTCTCTGCTGTAGCCTACCTAGTCTCTAAACATCTCTCATACTCCTTACCTAGCCTCTATACATCTCTGTGCTGTAGCCTACCTAGTCTTTAAACATCTGTTGTACCCCTTACCTAGCCTCTATGCATCTCTGCTGTAACCTACCTAGTCTCTAAACATCTCTCATACTCCTTACCTAGCCTCTATACATCTCTCTGCTGTAGCCTACCTAGTCTCTAAACATCTCTCGTACCCCTTACCTAGCCTCTATACATCTCTCTGCTGTAACCTACCTAGTCTCTAAACATCTCTCATACTCCTTACCTAGCCTCTGTACATCTCTCGTACCCCTTACCTAGCCTCTATACATCTCTCTGCTGTAGCCTACCTAGTCTCTAAACATCTCTCATACTCCTTACCTAGCCTCTATACATCTCTGTGCTGTAGCCTACCTAGTCTCTAAACATCTGTTGTACCCCTTACCTAGCCTCTATACATCTCTGCTGTAGCCTACCTAGTCTCTAAACATCTCTCATACCCCTTACCTAGCCTCTGTACATCTCTCTCTGCTGTAGCCTACCTAGTCTCTAAACATCTCTCGTACCTCTTACCTAGCCTCTATACATCTCTGTGCTGTAGCCTACCTAGTCTCTAAACAGCTCTCATACTCCTTACCTAGCCTCTATACATCTCTCTGCTGTAACCTACCTAGTCTCTATACATCTCTCGTACTCCTTACCTAGCCTCTATACATCTCTGCTGTAACCTACCTAGTCTCTAAACATCTCTCGTACTCCTTACCTAGCCTCTATACATCTCTCTCTGCTGTAACCTACCTAGTCTCTAAACATCTCTCATACTCCTTACCTAGCCTCTATACATCTCTGTGCTGTAGCCTACCTAGTCTCTAAACATCTGTTGTACCCCTTACCTAGCCTCTATACATCTCTGCTGTAGCCTACCTAGTCTCTATACATCTCTCTGCTGTAGCCTACCTAGTCTCTAAACATCTCTCGTACCCCTTACCTAGCCTCTATACATCTCTGCTGTAGCCTACCTAGTCTCTAAACATCTCTCTTCTCTAGTCTACTATTCCTTACCTACCCTCTCTACATCTCATCTCTCTCTATCATTGTATCCTCTCTCCCTCCATCTCAGTCATCCTGAACGGAAAGCTATACCCCTTCACATTCTTTAAACATACAACTTTACCTACACAAATTCACCTATCTTCTTACTGCTAACTTGATCATGTATCCCTGACAGACCCTAACCCCAAATTAATACTCTTTCATAGCTAAGCTATACCATGTCTATTTAACTTTTACATAACAATACTTTGACACATTGTACATTTTCTCATTTTTGATTGTAATATGCTGCACCAAACTGTGTGCATAAGGTCTATCTTATGTAATAATGCTTTTAGCTATTGCGTTTCTTCTCATTCTTTATAATATGTTAAACTAAACTGCATGTGTAATGTATACTGTCAAAATTCTGTACTTTATGTGGAGCTTTTCTCCCTGGGCCTCCATTGAAACTGGGTTTCTGACCCAGTAGGACTTCCCGGGTAAAGAAATGTCAGTAAGTAAATAAATAAGTTTATTTTCCTAAGACTCCCCCCAAGTCATGTTGCCTGTGGGAAAAAAAAAATATATACTGCAAGCCAACAGTGATGCTTTGTGTACGGAGAGGTGGTCAGACATACCACACTGCCAACAACCATTTATTATTTCCTAAATTACCCACTTAGCCTTATTGCAAAGGCATAGTAGATTTGGAGCTTATCCTCAACAGGGTTCCAATGAACTCCAGGCACATGGACAGACAATACAATAAGAGCAAGTCAAGAAGTGTAATTTCACCACACATTATATCATTGTATGTGGGAGGAAATGCAGTACCAATATTCGCAGGCAGATTGTACAGAATCAGATAAAGTGTCGCCATTTAGAACTGAACTGGAGACATAAATAATGCAATGTGGTAATGCTGATTACTTCATGTCTGTGCTATTTCGGATATAAATTAGCATGTAGCTAATATGAAGCTTCTGCTTTTCCAGAATAAGCTAAGTAAAATAGTGTTTTCATTCATAATCCCCTGATACAGGTACAGCACAGTCAATAAGTGATGTAAAGCAGGCTTTAGCACTGCATTGATGCCAAATGAAACATTTAACAGTGATCCATTTAGCAGTTTGTCCTTGCTTGTACAAGCACTTCACTTGCACCAAATGAAACATTTCCCCCACTGATCCCTTGAGTCATTTTTCCATGTCTCCATAAACAGTCAACTGTCATGAAGTCGAGTACTCCACCCAATGATCCCAGAACAAGCACTTTTGCTAAGATCAAATGAACCACTTCTCCCAAATACACATTCAGTAGTTTGTCCGTGTAGGGCCAATCACTTCACAAACATCAAATGAAATATTTCCCCCAGCAAACCATTTCACAGTTTGCCCATGCCTGCAAAAGCACGTTACTGACACCAAATGAAACATTTCCCCCAAAAATCCCCTCAGTAGTTTGCCTATTTCTGCACAAGAACTTTGCTGATACCAAGCAGAGCATCTCTCCCCCAGTGATCCCTTCATTAGCTTCTCCATGTGTGTCCATACACTTTACTGACACCAAAAGGAACATCTCCCCAAACAGATCCTTTCAGTAAGTTGTCTGTGTCTGTGCAAGCATATCACTAACACCAAATCAAACATTCCCCCCTGTGATCCTTTCACTACTTTTTCCCTGTATACCCAGGCACTTCTCCAACACCAAATGGAACATTCCCACCTAATGATCCCCTCAATAGTGTCTCCATGTATGCACAAGCACTTCTCCAACACCAGATGGAACAAGTGCATTTATTCTGTTTTTGCACTTGTTTCTCAATTTGTTACTTTTAAAATCTGTAACTGTTGCAAATTGTTTGTGTAGGCTGTGATAGCCGATTTATAGCATTTATAAGTGTTTACTGTATCTGTTTCTGCTTGTTTTCTGAAAAAAAAAAAAAAAAAAAAATATCTCTTGTTTTCCCGCCTTACTAAGCTAGAATAGTCCAGTTTCAGAGCTTGCTGATCCCTGGGCTTTGTTTGCAGTTCCTGTTACTGAATCTTTACCTAATTTGGAACAAAGGAGGTTCCCTTGCTTACCAGTGGGAGTGGGAAGCATTGAGCTGCCTGTTGGTCCAGTTTTGTGAGGTTTCAGCCAGTAACTTGTAGTTTATTGGTCGCTTTGGGCCAGTTCCTAGCTTCTTTCAGCCCCCTGATATAAAAAACGCTAAACGCGCGTTTGCGCGGAGCTGCTACTGTTGCACACTAGGGCAGCGCCGGTTAAGCAGATTTAAACTATTTGGGCTACCTAAATTACACTCTTCCAATTTCCCTTAAAACTACCGTCCTCGAACTATACTACTGATCTAATCAGCGTATCCTATAACTAAAAGATCATCTCTACTTGACTCCAAGTAGACTATTCTCTATCTGTTAAACCTAGCACTTGCTCCTACAGTACTTATTACCTTGATACGGCACTCTTGTCATAGATAGTACCCCAAAAAGGCAACCCCCATTTCTCGGTCACCCACATCCCCGGAATCTTTTTAAAGTTTTTGTCTATCCTTCTAGCATGTCGAGGATCAGTTGCTAGTGTCCTCTCCTGCTCAGCTGGTGAACCTGGGAATATTGAGGCAATGTTACAATTGCCTCATGTACACAGACAACCCTCTCCTCCTCCCACAAAACACAAATACATGCGAGATGCAACTATACGGCCAAACTGGAGGCTGAGCTCTCAACATAGGACTGGCAAGACCAGTCAGGAGGAGAAGGTTACCACACACACTATAGACCCAGTCTCACATAGTACCATTACAACCTCAAATCATACACATAAACACACAAAGACATACTGGAGGCTCTGATCAAAAATCTACCAAAACAGCAGAGGCCACCAAAGCAGACACCCAAACAACCACCACCTCAGAACACAACACCTGCAACACATAGACCTCACGGTCAGAGTGTCAAACAGTCACAGCCCTTAAGGCCAAACACAATGCCAGACACACTAGTCATTGGTGACTCCATAGTCAGACACACTGACGTCCCGCCACCAGACTGAGTAAGGAGAAGGTCACAGTAAGCTGTCTGTGGGCTAGAATCCGCCACATAACGCAAGCACTCAGGTCTCTCAACAGCAGGTACAAATATGACTCAGTCATTGTCCACGCTGGTGTAAACGACCTGAGACGCACTCTCCTTGGACTACATGAAGAGAGACATTGAGGAGCTCTCTGATTATGTAGCCCAGGCAGGTATGACCCTGACCTTGAGCAGTATCCTACCTTCACCAAGAATGATGCCACAATACAGAGATAAGATGATCAGCTTTAACAATTGGCTTAAACACTGGTGTCATTCAAAGGGGATCCAGTATCTGTCTGCCTGGGATGACATGCTGGACAAGCCACGCTGTTTCAAGGGACGGCTTGCACCTGTCACCCTGGGATTCCGGATATTGGCAAAGGCTCTTGCCACCCCCATAGTGCCTTTTTAGGCAAGGCTCAAATTCTAAACCTACCACCCTAGAACACAAAAAGGAAAAAACTAAGGGTAATGCTGCTCAATGCCAGAAGTCTAAATCTCAAAATGCACGACTCGAGGCCCTTCTCAGTATGGAGAACATCGATGTCTGTGCTGTGACAGAAACCTGGTTCAAGGCTCCTGAGAGCACCCCAGCTATCAGGTTTTACCTCATATCATGCTCCGCCCCAAAATCCGGACAATACCAAGAAAGGAGGAGGGGTATCCATATTCATCAAGGACACCCACACCTCAAGACTGGTGGCAACGCATGATGCATCGGAGACCATCCAGGTGCAATTAACCGTAGGCAAGACTGCTCTGCAAATTGTAGCATGTTACAGGCCACCCTCACAAACTCAGGAACCTCACATGGCCTTCCTGAAAACACTAGAGGGATAAATGTATCACCAAACACCATCATACTAGGTGACTTCAATTACCCTAATATAGACTGGGAACACTACTCAAGCCCAAACACCCTAGCCCAAAAGTTCCTGGAATTCATAAACTCAAATGCCATGGAACAACTAGTCACCATCCCCACAAGAGGAGATAACATACTTGATCTCATCATCACGAACATGGGAGCACAATGTTCAACACGAAGTATACCCTCACTGGTGAGATCAGATCACAAACTAATCTCGCTGGAGGTCCTCATCCCACCCCACATGAAATAAAAAGACCACAGTAAAGAACTTCTCAAAAGCCGACTTCACACTTTTAAAGACTAGTGTGGTCTCCTTTAAGGCCCCGAACCGTGGAAAACAGTACTCAAGCCGCTGAATCACTTACAGATGCCTTCTACCAGCACCTGCAGGACTGCATGGATAAGGCAATCCCAAGCAAAACAAAGACTCTTTGTACCAAAGGCAAGC